>NC_090652.1:49148897-49438897 GCF_040937935.1 Hyperolius riggenbachi | reverse complement strand
CCAGGAACTAAGTATTTTTCTCCCTTCTTTTATTTTTTATACTGGCTATTACTGTCTTAATAATTGTGATGTTAATAATTGTCTGTATATATTAATTATTTATATTGCGTGAATAAACGACTTTCTCCAAGTCATTCACTGTCCGCTACCCTGCTTATCAGCACACACAGAACTGATCCCGGGTCTCTGAAGATACGCTACTGTTTGTTTGTTGTTGGCTAGACAGAATACCGTGTGTTTAACCGTTTTATTCGCAGGACTAGTCAGTCAGTTAGTGGGCTCCACGGTCCCATGGTAACCGCGGTGGTGGCAGTTTACTCTGAACCAGTGGGTGACGTTGTAATTACCCGTGTCTCACAGGCTCCCTTCTGAGTTGTCTGCGGCTAATTCTTAACGGTTCCTGCGCATTGACTGCGACCAGAGTTCGCACGATCTGTGCGCTGGCACCGTTTAGAAGGCTAAGTGCGGTCAGCCACTAGGGCTCCTGTGACAGTGTTAGGCAGCGGTTGGGACCTGCGTTGTGCTGAAAGTATCTAAGATAGCGCTAGCGCTATCAAGAAACGAACTAATTCGTTGGTGTAGCTGGAAGGCAATATATTTTTTATATATACAGAGAGACTGTGTAGCCAGTACCCCTCCCCCAAAGTTTTATTTTATTTAGCATGGAAATGTCCGGGAACTACCAGAACATGTGCCTAGCAGACCTGGAAAATCTTTGCGAAGAGAGGGGCATTGGCATCCTCCGCAAGACAAAACGGGACCTGATAGCAGACTTGTCCAGATGGGATGCCCAGCAACTGCGGGAGCTGGATGTGTCTGCTGAGGTAGACGCTGACCCATCTGACTCAAGGCAAGGGGAACCAGAGGCTGAAGATCCTAGGCGTACAGAGGTTGAGCATCCTGCGGGCCCTGTTGCAACAGTTACGCCAGAGACTGTCAGTATGGACCCCAATCCCAGAGTTTCTGACAGTACTCGCCCGGAACTGGCCAGTACTGGACTGTCCATGGGTGCTGACCCGGTAATGCAGCAGGCATTACAAAAGCTGATGGAGACTGACCTGGACAAGTACCTGCAGTACATGGCGGAGCAAAAGCGAGAGGAACGGGAGCGCCAATCTGCAGAACGCAAGGCTGCTGCTGCTGCTGCTGAACGCCACGCGGAGAGGGATGCCGCAGAGGCGCGGGAGAGACGACAGCATGAGCTCAACATGGCAAAGGTTCAACAGGCCAGCCGGAGTTCACTGCCCAGCCTCCCTGCTGAAGGAGCTGCACCACCCGTAAGTGCAAAATTTAAATTTGCTAATATTGAAAAAGACACAGACATTGACTTGTTTTTGCGGTCTTTTGAAAAAGCATGACGTCAGTATCGTCTGTCCCAAGACCAGTGGGCCAGACATCTGACACCTTTGCTGCGCTACAAAGCACTTGATGCCTTCGCAGAATTGCCTGCGGAGAAGGATAATGATTATGCTGCTATAAAAGACGCTATCATTACTAAGTACCAGCTGACGCCAGAAGCCTATCGGAAAAAGTTCAGGGCCTGGCAGAAAAAGTCTTCTGATTCGTACCGAGATGTGGCCAGCAGCTTGCTCACCACACTACGCCAGTGGACTCTAGGCCTCACCAAAGGGTCTTATGGCGTCCTGGAGGACTTGATAGTCCTCGAACAATTTCTGAACATTTGCCCTGCTGATGTACGACAGTTTGTCTTAGAACGCAGGCCGGCTTCAGCCACTGTCGCTGCAGACCTTGCTGAGACTTTTGCAACTACCCGGGTGGCTGATACCCGCAGAACTGTCCCATCCAGCTGGAGAGGAGGTCAGCCCAATACCTCGGCAGACTCTCCTGCCCCTGTGAGCCGTCAGCCACAGAGGCCACCCAGCACAGCTGCTGCACCCAGGTCTGCAGCGCCTGGAGAGGTCACCTGTCACTACTGCTGCCAGCCCGGACACATGAAATTCGACTGTCCGGAGCGGAGACAGACACCACCAGCACCTGGATCATCTGCATCACCTGTACCTCACCCACAGCAGAGGCAACCCGCCAGCGAACCACAGCCTGGATCATCAGATTTTGTCCTGTTTGCCCGCGGAAAGGAAATCCGCGACCGAACCGACCAGCAGCAACTTGTTAGAGTGAACGGCAAAGTTGTCACCGGATTCCGAGACACCGGAGCTGACATCACGTTAGTTCACTTACACCTTGTGCCAAAGGAGAGCATCAGCTCCAGCCGATCCCTTGCCCTTACTGGAGTAGAGGGCACCCTTTTTCACATAGCCCACGCGACAGTGAAGCTGGATTGGGGATTAGGAATCCAAGAAAGGGTTGTTGGGGTTATGAAGGATCTCCCAGTCCCTGTGTTGCTTGGGACTGATTTGGGCAAGCTTGTGTCCTACTATGAACCTGCCACGACCGCCTTGTCGCTCCCGGAAGGAGACGGACTCTCCACCCACCACCAGGTACTTTATACACTTGGGGGAGCACCAGGGGGAGGTGGGTTGAATGTGCCCAGTTCAAGGGTACCAGGTTCAATAGTGCCTGCTTCAAAGGCACCTGAGTTTGATGTACAGACTGTCTGTTGTGATGATGCTGTAACTGTACCTGAGTTTACTGTACAACCTGTCTGTAATGAAAAAATGTCTATACTTGTCAATGTCATTACTGCCTGCAATGATGATTTGAGTAATGTCCGTCTGTGCCATTCTGACAGTGTACCTGTGCTAGCAGTACCGCGCAGCTGCACTGCTCAGAACCTGAGCTCAGAACAGGTGGAGGGGGTTCCGGCCTCCTCCCCTTCCTCTGACCGCAGGGATGAGACCTTTCAGCCGCTGCCCTCGTGTGACATGAGCCAGTTGGCTGAAACTGACAGCGCCGTATTCTCAGCCGCACTACAAAGTGACCCAAGCCTGGAGGTGCTCAGGCAGCAAGCCGCTGAGCCCCTCGCAGACGGGGCCGCTTTCAAGGTGTACTGGGAAGGTGGGAGACTGTACAGTGAGTCTGTGCAGCCCCCTACAGGTAGATCCCACGCGAATACCAAATGGCTTGTGGTCCCGAGTGCGTTCAGGGGACATGTGCTGAAATCTGCACATGGTAATCCTCTGACAGGGCACTCAGGGGTCCGCAAGACACTTGCCGGTATTCGGAAACAGTTTTATTGTCCCCGGATGAACAGGGATGAAGCAAACTACTGCAGAGCATGTGCCGTCTGTCAGGAGCTGGGAAGGTCCAGGGATTCCCGCGGGGTTACCTTAGGTCCACAGCCACTTAGCAGGGGAACCCTGCGTGGGCTGGCTGTTGACCTAACCAACCCACTGCCCATTGTCAGCAGTCCCGGCAGACACTACGTCCGACTGCAGTGGCGCAAACGCCCTGTCCAGAACGGTCCATGTTGGGTCAACCCTGAGGGTAGCAGACCGCGACCGGTCCAGGGGAACCGAGCCACAGGCTCCAATAGGTTTTCCCGCCGCACCGGCAACCCGAGACCCGTCAGCCAGGTTGGCCGACACGCAGCGGGCAGCCGACCCCAGAACGCCGACGGGCTATCCCGTTGCAACGGGGAACTAGATCAGATATCGCAGGTTAGCGGCAACGACACACATCTTGTTGATGCATGTCTATCTGCCTTCTCCCCAGGGAGGGCTGTCACGGACGGTTGCGGGGCCGCAGGCGCGTCCTGGAACCGCCCGTGAAGAAAAAGCGATCGCACTCGATTCCCTGCATCGATTGCGCTTCAAATCGATACAATCTGGGTTGAGTGTGTAGGGGCAGCTGAAGTCCTTTTCTTAGCAGAGAGAGAGAGCACCATCCTAAAGGCTGGATGGCTCTTTTGATATGCTAATGAGCCTGGGCCCAGAGAGTCCCTGGCTTCAAGCTGTGCTGATGGCCCATCCATCAGGTATAAGGTGACAAGCACCATGGCAGAAGCAATCTAGTTGGGGGGAAGCCAGACCCACTGGCTCCCTCCCAGCAGGGGAGGTGACACCTAGCTGGCTGCTCCAAACTTCAAAGAGCCTTTGCCTGGGAATAACCTGAGTCTCATAGCATATCCATAACTTCCCAGATCTGTCATATTTCTGGGGTTCCTGAGATGGCAGCTTCGCCAAACGTGGGGGAAGTGTAGCATGAGCCCCGGTGCTGGTTCTGAGGAAGTTTCAGAACATTCTGAGGTAAGGACTGCCAGTTAGGCAGTTTGAAAATGCCCTGATGATACCACAGGGGTCCCACCCCTCATGTCTGGTATCAGGGAGCTGGGTAAATCGAGACAGACCTGAAAATGTTAATAAATCGGCCCTGACCTGTACGGTTCTGTGAGATAGAGCCCATATATGGTTAAGGCATGATTTCTGGCCCCCAGGACAAGGGGAGGACTCATCTCATGTTCTAAGGGGGGGTGTGGGCCCGCCCTCACTCCCTCCTACTGAATCAGGGGCATAAGAATGGCAGAAGAGCCAAACTCAGTGTCCTCCACCCTGAAAGATCTTGAACTCATCAGGTGCCAGCTTGAGGATATGCTGGCATCCACCTGGTCTGAACTCTGAACTCTGATTGAAACCCAGAACTCTGTTTTCCCCACAAAAAGGACATCTTTCCAGGAACTAAGTATTTTTCTCCCTTCTTTTATTTTTTATACTGGCTATTACTGTCTTAATAATTGTGATGTTAATAATTGTCTGTATATATTAATTATTTATATTGCGTGAATAAACGACTTTCTCCAAGTCATTCACTGTCCGCTACCCTGCTTATCAGCACACACAGAACTGATCCCGGGTCTCTGAAGATACGCTACTGTTTGTTTGTTGTTGGCTAGACAGAATACCGTGTGTTTAACCGTTTTATTCGCAGGACTAGTCAGTCAGTTAGTGGGCTCCACGGTCCCATGGTAACTGCGGTGGTGGCAGTTTACTCTGAACCAGTGGGTGACGTTGTAATTACCCGTGTCTCACAGGCTCCCTTCTGAGTTGTCTGCGGCTAATTCTTAACGGTTCCTGCGCATTGACTGCGACCAGAGTTCGCACGATCTGTGCGCTGGCACCGTTTAGAAGGCTAAGTGCGGTCAGCCACTAGGGCTCCTGTGACAGGTCTGTTGGCATTTTTTAGTTGCACGGGAAGAGGAAGAAGGAGCAGAGGAGACCACTGAGAAGGACTGGCTGCCTGAATAGGCCTCAGTGTCGGCAGGAGTGGCACTGGCAAAGGGGGTTCTGGTGGTGCTTTTGGTTGGAACACTGCCAGCGCCAGCTTCCTTCAGCCTCTTGAAATCCTCATGCTCATGAAAATGTTTGTTGGCCAGGTGGTTGATGAAGCTGGAGGTGCCGAAGCTGGAGGTGCCGTAGTTGGAGGGGTTGCAACCTCTGCTCAGCTTCACCTGGCACACGTTACAAGTGACACACTTGCTGTCCACTGAGGGCAGATCAATAAACTGCCAGATTGGGGATTGTAATTTTCCCTTATGCCCTGATTGGGCTGCTGCTTCTTTTTATCCCTGTGGTGGTTGGCCCTGCGATGGTTGGGGCCTGGGGTTGAGTGGTGCGGCTGGTGGTAGCGGCAGAAGATGAAGCAGCAGGTTGTGGGTCTCGCATTCCATGCCCACTGCTGCTCCTGCCAATGTCAGCGATGCTGATCCTCTGTGCCAGACCCACGGATTCCTCCTCCTCTTCAGACTCAGAGCCAACATCCCACTCCTGTGGTGGTTGGTAGTCACGGTCCTTCATATCGTCATCATAATTATCACCAACATCATACTCCCCCCTCCTAAAACAATTGCTGGGATGTTGATGACCCCCCAAACTCCTCTTCTGCTGACACCTCAGGCAAGGAATCCTGCCCCCCCACCAACAATCACTGTCACCATCTTTGACTCCTCCGCAAACCCCAGTGTGGCCAGAATGTCCTTCTCAAAGTCAGTGGTGGTAACCCTGATTGTGCTTGCGGTGTCTGGACTACAGAGCACGCTGGCTGAGGGTAGGCTGCCCGCTGGGGTCGACATGATGACCGACTAGTCCCCATGCACTGCTGGGCAGCTGCTGCTGCTCCTGCGAACAGGAGTGGGGGTAGAGGTGTCTGTTGTAGAGCTGGTGGTGGCCTGCTCATCCACCATCAGCTGCATCACAGGCTCGACATCTTTCTCCTCCAATTTGCAGCGCCGACCCTGCTCAAAAATGGCCGCTACATGCTGCTGCGCATCTGCAGCGTGACTCTCCCTATCAGCTGGGTGCCCAGTGCCTCCACGGCCAGTGGCTAGCAGCGGAATGGACACTGGTGCGGCAGAACTGCTGGCGGTGACGGTGCCAGCAATGTTCCCTCCCTTCTTGGCCTTGATGCCCTTCCCCCAGCTGCCAGTGCCAGCAGACATAGTGCAAGTTTGTGTGATGATTGATGATGTCACCAGATAGATGTGGGGTACTTGCACTTTATTGAAATCGGGGTAACTGGTGTTGGGACTTTAATGAATCGGAGTGACAGACAGCAGAGTACAACACAGTGTGCACACTAACGGTCTGTCACACACATTGACACTCAGTCAGCAGCACAGCAGAAATGCAGTAATCTGTACTAGTAAGCTAACACAGACACTGTACTACTATAACTAGCACTGCAGTACTACATAACTACACAACTATACAGTAATCCTATTCCCTAAACTACACTGTAGCTAAGGCAATATAGCACAGGCCTGGCCTGTGTGCACAAACAGCACAGACACAGACCACTAACTAGCAGAGCTGCTGCAGGCTGCAGCAGAGACTGTCACAGACACACACACTAACTAAACTAAAATAACAATACAATACAAACTAGCTAAACAACAATGACAGAGTGTTATAGTACAGGTGTTAATGTGCAAAAACGCTGGGTTTAACACAGTAGAAAGCACTTTCTTTAACCAAACAGCACTGGAGTGTCTCTCTCAGTGTGCAGTCACAAAGCAAGGATGAGTTGCCTCAACATGGCTGCCTCTTTATATACAGGAGGGGGAGGGGGGGGGGCAGTGTTCCCCTCTGTGATTGGTTGCTAGGGCTTCTGCTGGGAGCCCTCTGATTGGTTCAATGACGTCATCTCCTTAGTTACAGGATTCGGATATCTGACGGATATCCGCGGATATCCGGGTATGCAACCAAATATCCGCCGATAGCTACAGAAATCCGGAATCCAAATCTGACCCGAATAGCTGAAAAAAGTTCGGATATTCGGGTTACCGGGATATCCGGAATCCGGATGAGCACCACTGAGTACAGGGTGTCAGGTTACCGGAAGCTGGCTGCGTGTGGGTTGATACAATGTAACAGTACAGGGTGTCAGGTTACAGGAAGCTGGCTGCGTGTGGGCTGATACAATGTAACAGTACAGGGTGTCAGGTTACAGGAAGCTGGTTGCGTGTGGGCTGATACAATGTAACAGTACAGGGTGTCAGGTTACAGGAAGCTGGCTGCGTGTGGGCTGATACAATGTAACAGTACAGGGTGTCAGGTTACAGGAAGCTGGTTGCGTGTGGGCTGATACAATGTAACAGTACAGGGTGTCAGGTTACAGGAAGCTGGCTGCGTGTGGGCTGATACAATGTAACAGTACAGGATGTCAAGTTACAGGAAGCTGGCTGCGTGTGGGTTGATACAATGTAACAGTACAGGGTGTCAGGTTACAGGAAGCTGGTTGCGTGTGGGCTGATACAATCAGGGCCGGATTTCTGGCAAGGCCACCTAGGCTGTGGCCTAGGGCGGAAGATAATTGGCCATTGTTTAGGGCGGCTGACGGGTGTCAAAGCAAACACACTATCCAAGTGCTTGCCCGCCCGCGCTATCATTCATTCATTGTGAACGGCGCTACTCTACTCCACCGTTACATAAGCAGCCAGCACTGTATGATGAGAGGCAGCGAGACCCGATCCATCCACGGCCACTCTATGCTAGTATCTTCAAACTCTGATGCAGGGCGGTCGGGTAGGCTATTTCGTTGGTACAGCGGCCGCAAACGGACCTGGCCTGGCTGCCTCACATTACTGTGCTAGCTGCTTGTGTAATATGCAGTGGAGTGCCGTGGTAATGGTGGAGGAGAGTGGATCCGGCGGCCAGAATAAAAGCGCGATCGAGCAGCGGGCGCTTTGATGTCATGTGTGCAGGAAGGTTACATGGCCGGGCACAGCACAGTGCAGGAACTTGAAGGCTGGATGGCCGGGGCTGCAGGCACACGTGGAGGAAGTAGATACCGGCGGGAAGAAGCAGCAAATATACAGCTACGTGAGCCTGCAGTTCAGCCTGGCCAGCGAGAGCTTCTACAGAGATTAGGAGACGCAGGGCAGCTGTTAGTTCCTTTCCCCTCCGATACCAGTCAGACAGACACGCAGCAAAGCAAGGGGGAAGGGGAGAGTGCTCAGCTGAATGGAGTTCAGCTCACATGGGGAGAAGGACTCTTGTGGCTGCAGGATGATTCGATGTAGCTGAGCCTCTGATGTTGTTTCCTGGCCTACATGCATGTGAGTACCTGTCCTGCTCCTGAGTCTTAACTAGTGATGCTCAAATACCCCTTTTTAAAATTCGAGTTTGGTCGAATTCGAATAGTAAATTATTCGAGGTCAGTCGAATATTCGAGTCGAATAATTTTTACTATTCGATTCGACCTCGGACTTCGAGCTCACTATTTGAGTCGGTATTCGAGCTAACTATTCGAGCTGACTATTCGAATTGGCCTTAAATAGCTTCCCAACACTTGTTTTGAGGGTTAATGATGCAAGAAACATATTTTTTTCCAAGTGACAACAGCAAGTGATTATGTGGGGATGTTCCTTTAAAAAAAAAAAAAGGTGAAAAGAGAAGTTGTGTCCAGAATTTTGTTCAGTACTGTATATACTTCTTCTTCTTCTTCTTCTTTATCTTCTATATCTTCTTCTTCTTCTTCTATATCTTCTTCTTCTTCTTCATCTTCTTCTTCTTCTTCTTCATCTTCTTCATCTTCATCTTCTTCATCTTCATCTTCTTCATCTTCTTCATCTTCATCTTCTTCATCTTCTTCTTCATCTTCTTCATCTTCTTCATCTTCATCTTCTTCATCTTCTTCTTCATCTTCTTCATCTTCATCTTCTTCATCTTCTTCTTCTTCTTCTTCTTCATCTTCTTCTTCATCTTCTTCATCTTCTTCTTCATCTTCATCTTCATCTTCTTCATCTTCATCTTCTTCATCTTCTTCTTCTTCTTCTTCTTCTTCTTCTTCATCTTCTTCTTCATCTTCTTCATCTTCTTCTTCATCTTCTTCATCTTCATCTTCTTCATCTTCTTCATCTTCATCTTCTTCATCTTCTTCTTCATCTTCTTCATCTTCTTCATATTCATCTTCTTCATCTTCTTCTTCATCTTCTTCATCTTCATCTTCTTCATCTTCTTCTTCTTCTTCTTCTTCTTCTTCTTCTTCTTCTTCTTCATCTTCTTCTTCATCTTCTTCATCTTCTTCTTCATCTTCTTCATCTTCATCTTCTTCATCTTCATCTTCATCTTCATCTTCTTCATCTTCTTCTTCATCTTCTTCTTCTTCTTCTTCTTCTTCTTCTTCATCTTCTTCTTCATCTTCTTCTTCATCTTCTTCATCTTCATCTTCATCTTCATCTTCTTCATCTTCTTCTTCATCTTCATCTTCTTCATCTTCTTCTTCATCTTCTTCATCTTCATCTTCTTCATCTTCTTCTTCTTCTTCTTCTTCTTCTTCTTCTTCATCTTCTTCTTCATCTTCTTCATCTTCTTCTTCATCTTCTTCTTCATCTTCTTCATCTTCTTCTTCATCTTCTTCATCTTCTTCTTCATCTTCTTCATCTTCTTCTTCTTCTTCATCTTCTTCTATATCGTCTTCTTCGTCACTTATTTCTCTTTTCATTTTTTTTTTTTAAAGAAATGCAGCTATTTTTGAGCGTAACAACAAATAGCTGGTGGCGCACGCATGTTGGAAGCGCCATTGTATGTGCTCCCTGGCAGTGGAAACACACAGACAGCAGGAGGTAAATTTAGCAGCAGGAGGAGGAGGATGAGTGTGTGGCAGCATGCAGTCAATGAGGCAGGCAGCGTGACATAATAGCCCTGGTACCTAGCGGTGATACCATGGCTGTAAATAAACACAACAGGAGGTCCCAGACAGCGGTCGTGCAGCCCACATTGTGTCCAATACACAACTGGGACAACACAGTTTTCAACCCGGGCACCTCAGAAAAATTAAACCTTTTTTTGTAATGGTTTTGTAGTTTTGGTTTTACAACCAATTACACAGATATATAGCTATTTTTTGACGTAATAGCTGGTGGCAGAGTGGCAGCAGAAGGTAAATCTGTGTACCCTGGCGGTGGGAAACACAGACAGACAGCAGCAGCAGCAGGAGGAGGAATGGAGGAGAGTAATTATGTGAGCAGCTATTGTTTGACGTAATAGCTGGTGGCAGTGTGGCAGCAGAAGGTAATTCTGTGTACCCTGGCAGTGGGAAACACAGACAGACAGCAGCAGCAGGAGGAATGGAGGAGTAGTGTGAGTGTGGCAGCAGGTAGGCAGCGTGACATAATAGCCCTGGTACCTAGCGGTGATACCAGGGCCGTAAATAAACACAACAGGAGGTCCCAGACAGCGGTCGTGCAGCCCACATTGTGTCCAATACACAACTGGGACAACACAGTTTTCAACCCGGGCACCTCAGAAAAATTAAACCTTTTTTTTTTTTTAATGGTTTTTTGGTTTTTGGTTTTACAACCAATTTAGCTATTTTTGGACGTAATAGCTGGTGGCAGAGTGGCAGCAGAAGAAGGTAATTCTGTGTACCCTGGCAGTGGGAAACACAGACAGACAGCAGCAGCAGGAGGAGGAATGGAGGAGTAGGCGAGCAGCTATTGTTTGACGTAATAGCTGGTGGCAGAGTGGCAGCAGAAGGTAAATCATCTGTGTACCCTGGCAGTGGGAAACACAGACAGACAGCAGCAGCAGCAGCAGGAGGAGGTATGGAGGAGCAGTGTGAGTGTGGCAGCAGGTAGGCAGCGTGACATAATAGCCCTGGTACCTAGCGGTGATACCAGGGCCGTAAATAAACACAACAGGAGGTCCCAGACAGCGGTCGTGCAGCCCACATTGTGTCCAATACACAACTGGGACAACACAGTTTTCAACCCGGGCACCTCAGAAAAATTAAACCTTTTTTTTTTTTAATGGTTTGTTTGGTTTCGGTTTTGCAACCAATATAGCTATTGTTTGACGTAATAGCTGGTGGCAGAGTGGCAGCAGAAGAAGGTCATTCTGTGTACCCTGGCAGTGGGAAACACAGACAGACAGCAGAAGGGCAGTACACAGCAGCCCACTGTAGGTGTAAAATGTGTGGCTGCAGGCGACGTAATAGTCAAAGTGAACCAGGCTGGCTTAGTGAGCAGGAGCCAGGAGGTGGTAAAGGGTGGTAAGGCACATTAACGATGGTTCCGGCAGCCAGTTCATGTCCCCCTCTCGCCGACAACAGGGGCCAGGAACTCGCCTTCCACCCACGCCTGGTTCATCTTGAGAAACGTCAGTCTGTCCACAGACTTGTGAGACAGACGTGAGCGTTTCTCGGTGACCACGCCACCAGCTGCACTGAAGCAGCGCTCGGACAGCACGCTGGAAGGGGGGCAGGACAGCACTTCCAGGGCGTACTGCGCTAGCTCGCTCCAGATCTCCATGCGCTTGACCCAATACTCCATGGGATCAACAGGGGCATCGCTGTCAAGCCCGCTGTACGACCCCATGTAGTCAGCCACCATGCGGGTCAGGCGCTGGCTGTGACCGGAGGAGGATGCTGCTGCATGCATCTCCTCTCTAGTCACTGCTGCCGGAGCCTCTACAGTCCTGTAGAGCTCGTGGCTGAGAGACAGCAGGTCTGTGGGGCGCTTGCTGCTGCTGGATGCAGGCACCTGCTGCTGCCTCTGTGCTGGCTGCTGGACAGTGGGGGTGGAAGGCTGGGGGAAGGCTTCCTCCAAGCGCTCAACAAGGGCCTGCTGCAAGCTCCTTATTTGTTGCGCTGGGTCTCCTCCTGCAGGCGGCAGGAACTGGCTCAACTTCCCCTTGAGGCGTGGGTCCAACATCATGCTGATCTAGATGTCCTCCCTCTGCTTCATCTGGATCACCCTGGGGTCCCTGCGCAGGCACGCCAGCATGTGCGCTGCCATTGGGAAGAGGCGGGCCACGTCTGCTGGCACATCGACGTCAGTGCTGTCCTCATCCTCCTCCTCTGCCGCCTCATCCTCTCTCCACCCCCGCACCAACTCAGCTGCGCTGTGCTGATCCCCCTCATCAGCAGCCAGGTCAGGGACCTCCACCAAGTCCTCCTCCTCCTCCCCCTCAGAGGTGGACTGCGCAGCTGGTTGCCGCTCCTGCTGGTCCAAGGCTGCCGCTCCCTGTTCCAGCAAACCATCGAGGGCCCTGTTCAGCAGAGAAACCAGGGGCACCCACTCGCAGACCATAGCATGGTCCCTGCTCACCATGTTTGTGGCCTGCAGGAAGGGAGCCAGCACAAAGCACACCTGCTGCATGTGCCTCCAGTCATCATCGGGGACGATGGACGGGATGTTGCTGGTCTTGTCCCTTCTCCGAGCTGCGGAAACAGTGGCCAGGGCAAGGTACTGGTTGACAGCGTGCCTCTGTTCAACCATACGCTCCAACATCGCCAGGGTGGAGTTCCAGCGAGTCGGAACGTCAATGATCAGCCGATGGCGTGGCAGATCCAGCTCCTTTTGCACGTCTTCCAGGCTCGCACAGGCTGCAGCCGAGCGCCGGAAGTGACGCACAACATTCCTTGCCGTTTCCAGCAGTTCGCCCATCCCCTGGTAGGTGCGCAGGAACTTCTGCACCACCAGGTTCAGCACGTGGGCAAGACAGGGGATGTGGGTCAGGTTTCCCCTGTCTATGGCAGCAACCAGATTGGCCCCATTGTCGGACACCACCTCTCCGACTCTGAGGCCTCTGGGGGTCAGCCAAATCCTCTCCTGCTCCTGGAGTTTGGCCAACACGTGGGCTGCCGTCAGCTTGGTCTTGCCAAGGCTGACCAAGTGCAGCAGCGCTTGGCAGTGGCGGGCCTTCACGCTGCTGCTGAGGCGGGGGGTTTGGCCAGGTGTGGCGGAGGATGGCAGAGGATCGGAGGAACCCGCTGCAGTTCCCCTGACCCTGCGGGGTGGCACCACCCACTGTGTTGCTGCTGCTGCTGCTGCTGTGCCCGCTGCTGCTCTCCCATCCTCACCCCCTTCCACCAAGCTGACCCAGTGGACAGTGAAGGACAGGTAGCGGCCTGTCCCGAAGCGGCTGCTCCAGGAGTCCATGGTGACGTGGACCCTTTCACCAACCGCGTGCTCCAGCCCTCGCTCCACATTGGCCATCACAAAGCGGTGCAGTGCTGGAATGGCCTTGCGGGAGAAAAAGTGTCTGCTGGGGAGCTGCCAGTCTGGGGCTGCACAAGCAAGCAGCGCCCGCATGTCGCTCCCCTCCTGCACGAGCGTGTACGGCAGGAGTTGGGAGCACATGGCCCGTGCCAGCAAGCCGTTCAGCTGCCGCACGCGACGGCTGCTGGGAGGCAGAGCCCTAACCACCCCCTGGAAGGACTCGCTCAAAAGGCTCTGGCGTGGCCTTTTGCTGACACGGGAATCACCAGACACAGCGGAGGAGGCCACTGAGGACTGGCTGCCAGAACAGGCCTCAGTGTCGGCGGCAGGAGTTGCAGAGGGGGGAGGAGCAGTGCGTTTCCGCACTCCTGCTGGTGCTGCTGGAGGAGCAGGAGGGCGGGTGGCTGCTGTTGCTGCTGCTGAAGGCTGTGCAGTGATGGGTGTGGTGCCACTGCCAGCACCAGATGCCTTCAGCCTCTGGAACTCCTCATGCTGGTGGAAATGTTTAGCCGCAAGGTGGTTGATCAGCGAGCTGGTGCTGAACTTTAAGGGGTCTGCACCTCTGCTCAACTTCCGCTGACAGTGGTTGCAAGTGGCGTACTTGCTGTACACAGTGGGCATGGTGAAAAAGCGCCAGATTGGTGACAGAAACATCCCCCTACGGCATGGAAGCGCTGCTGCCTGTCTCCCTGTGGTGGTTGGGGGGGGGGCTTGGGTGCGGCTGGTGGTGGTACTGGCTGATGCTGCTGCTGCTGCTGCTGAGCCTGAGACACCAGCAGGCTGTGGGTCGCTGCCAATGCTTGCAATGATGCGCCTCCTTGCAAGGCCCACAAGCGCATCCTCCTCCTCCTCCGAGCTGCTGAGGACGACATCCCCTGGAGGTGGTGGCACCCAGTCTCTGTCTGTCACCGGGTCATCAACATCATCCTCCCCCTCCTCAAACATGTCCTGCTGGGATGATGACCCCCCAAACTCCTCTCCTGATGCATGGATGGGCTGCTTGACTGTCGCCACAGTCTTGCTGTCCAATCCCTCATCCCCCAAAGTGCCCATCAGCATCTCCTCCTCAAAATCGCCAACAACAGCAGACAATTGACTCATCATGCCTGGGGTCAAAAGAGTGCTGAATGAGAGGTCGGCGACTGACGGTGAACTGGCCTCCTCCCCAGACCCTGCTGGGCGGCTGCTGCGAACAGGGGTGGTGGTGGTGGTGGTGGTGAGGGTGGAGGCCTCGGATGCAGAGCTGATGGCGGGCTGCTCATCCTCCGTCATGAGTTGCACCACAGTGTCTGCATCCTTTTCCTCAATGGGACGTTTCCGACCCGGCTGGAGGAAAATCGGAGCAGGTGCTACACGCTGCTGCTGCTGTGTCTCTGCAGCGTGAGTTGCAGATGCTCCTGCTGGGCGGCGCCCAAGGCGTCCACGGCCAGTGGCTATGGGAGGAATGTTAGCCACTGACGCTGCTGCTGCTGCTGCGGAACTGTGCATGGTGGCGCGCCCGCGGCCGCGGCTTGCCACAATGCTGCTCCCTCTCCTCCTGATTCCCTTGCTGCCCTTCCCCTTGCCCAAACCGCGCTGGCTGCCACTTCCAGACATCTTAAATGTTTTGGGCGTATAGACAAAAGTTTTGTAAAAGGGCGGGTGAAAAGTGGGGTACTTTAATGGAGTGGGTTGGTTGGTGAGGTGACTGAGTGAGTGTCCCCTAGTACAGTAAGTAAGTAGTAACAGTCAGGAAGTACAACTAGCAGTTACAATAATCAGTAGTAATCACAAGTAAATTTAGTGTGTGTACACTCAGACAGTGAGTGCACGCACGCAGGAGCTAGTAGCCTATGAACACAGTGACTGAGTGTCCTAGACTCCTAGTACAGTAAGAGTAAGTAGTAACAGTAAGTAGAACTAACTAATTACAATAATCAATCAGCGATCAGAAGGAAATGGAGTGTGGGTGGTGTGTGTACACTCAGACAGTGAGTGACCGCACGCAGGAGCTAGTAGCCTATGAACACAGTGACTGAGTGTCCTAGACTCCTAGTACAGTAAGAGTAAGTAGTAACAGTAAGTAGAACTAACTAATTACAATAATCAATCAGCGATCAGAAGGAAATGGAGTGTGGGTGGTGTGTGTACACTCAGACAGTGAGTGACCGCACGCAGGAGCTAGTAGCCTATGAACACAGTGACTGAGTGTCCTAGACTCCTAGTACAGTAAGAGTAAGTAGTAACAGTAAGTAGAACTAACTAATTACAATAATCAATCAGCGATCAGAAGGAAATGGAGTGTGGGTGGTGTGTGTACACTCAGACAGTGAGTGACCGCACGCAGGAGCTAGTAGCCTATGAACACAGTGACTGAGTGTCCTAGACTCCTAGTACAGTAAGAGTAAGTAGTAACAGTAAGTAGAACTAACTAATTACAATAATCAATCAGCGATCAGAAGGAAATGGAGTGTGGGTGGTGTGTGTACACTCAGACAGTGAGTGACCGCACGCAGGAGCTAGTAGCCTATGAACACAGTGACTGAGTGTCCTAGACTCCTAGTACAGTAAGAGTAAGTAGTAACAGTAAGTAGAACTAACTAATTACAATAATCAATCAGCGATCAGAAGGAAATGGAGTGTGGGTGGTGTGTGTACACTCAGACAGTGAGTGACCGCACGCAGGAGCTAGTAGCCTATGAACACAGTGACTGTCTGACTGAGTGTCCTAGACTCCTAGTACAGTAAGAGTAAGTAGTAACAGTAAGTACAACTAACTAACAATAATCTATCAGTAATCAGAAGGAAATAGAGTGTGTGTACACACAGACAGTGAGTGAGTGCACACACGCAGGAGCTAGCTAGTAGCCTATAAACAGTGACAGTCAGTGAGTGTCCTACTCCTAGTACAGTATAACTACAATACTATTAGTAAAGGACAGCAGAAATACTGGTATAGATGAGAGAAATAAACAGAGGACAGCTGCCCACAGAGGCAAGGCCCCCCTGAGGCCTAAACCTGTAAGCTTGCAGCAGCTGCCTGTCTCTAATGTAACACACAAGCTACTAACTAAAATACAATGTCTATCTAACTAACAACAATATAGGTGTATATGGCAGGTGTAGGTGAGCAAAAACGCTAGGTAAATGATCACAATAGAGCACTTGCTAAGCCAAAGCACAAAGGAGCAACTCTCTCTCTGTACAAGTCTCAGGCAAGCATGGAGAAACGTAACATGGCGGCCGCTATTTATAGGGTAGGGGCTGGCCAGGGTCCCCCTCTGTGATTGGCTGCCGTCAGAGGGCCTGGGAGCCCTCTGATTGGCTCTAAGGACATCAATCTGGGCTATGACGCTATTCGAGCTCGGTACCGAGCTCGAATAGCGCCGAGTTGCTCGAATAGCTCGAATAGTGAATGGGCTATTCGAGTGTACTCGGATAGCCCATTCGAATAGCTCCAGCTATTCGGAGCTCGAATACCGAGCTCGAATAGCTGAAAAAGAGCTCGAATATTCGAGCTACTCGAATATTCGAGCTCTGCTGAGCACCACTGGTCTTAACTCCCTCTCTCCCACCCCAAAGCATTAGGTGGTCCATTTGTACCCTTCCTCTCTATCAAGGCACCATTGCTCCCAGCAAGCTCCCCTCCCTTTCCATAGAGCTACCACTGCTCAGCAAACTCCCCCATCTTTACACCCTCCCTTGTTCTATAGGCACCACTGCTCCCAGCAAGTCTCCCCACCACTTATATAGTTACTACAGCTGCCAGATACATTAGAGATTCCAGCAAACCCTTCCACCCCCAGCATGCGCCTCTCCTCCATAGAGGCTCTACGCATGCTGCCCCCCCCTTTTTCCATAGAGGCACCACAGATCCCAGCATGCCCCTCCTCCATATAGTATTGTGTTTTCCCTCGGGGACCCAGTGCCATCTGGCGTGTCCCTCCCCCCCGCCCCCCTTTCCCTGGTCTCCCCTAATGTGAATAGTGGTCCCCCAGAGCTTCGCAGCAGAGCACACAGACACCCGGAGGAGGCTTGGGGGCCCAGCAGCCATCTTTGAGGCCTTAGGGGACAACCCACTATATGAAGCGTGGTGCCTTTATGGAAGAGGAGGTACATGCTGGGAGCTGTGGTGCCTCTATGGAGGGAAGGAGCATGCTGGGAGCTGTGGTACTTCTATAAAGGGGGTGTAGGGCTTGCTGACAGCTGTGGTGCCTCTATGGAGGAGGGGGTAGTCCAGGGGCTTTCTGTAATTTTCCTATACCCCACCTTTCCAGTGCTGGGTTCCTCTCTAGTTAAATAGGTTCCTTCAGTACGCAAGTGTGGCTGTGAGCGAGTGTATCTGTATTGGGTATGGACAAGTAAGGTCCGCACATGTCCAGTTACAGAGTAAAAAAGCATTGCACAAGAGGCCTAACTGGGCTTGCACAGACCTTACTTGTACATGCCCAGTACACGCACGCTCATGCCTGCACAATGAAGAAACCTATTCAAGCAGAGAGTGACCCAGTGCTGGAACCATCCCACATTTCAGCTGGTGACAGATGGCCTTGGGCAGTAGAATGTAAAAATGTGGCCCTGGTGATTAGACACAGATGAGGGGGAATTAAACAGGCTAAAAACTCTAAATACATACATGGTGCATTTCTCTGTTTTGCTTCTGTCCTGTGCAAGACTGCGTATGTTTGCTGTGGGAAAATTGTGTGTATGGGGGGGGGCCTTGGAGTGGGGGTGTTTGCGGTTGGTCAGGGGCGGCTGATGATAGTTGGCCTAGGGCAGTAAAAGGTACAAATCCGGCCCTGGATACAATGTAACAGTACAGGGTGTCAGGTTACAGGAAGCTGGCTGCGTGTGGGCTGATACAATGTAACAGTACAGGGTGTCAGGTTACAGGAAGCTGGTTGCGTGTGGGCTGATACAATGTAACAGTACAGGGTGTCAGGTTACAGGAAGCTGGCTGCGTGTGGGCTGATACAATGTAACAGTACAGGGTGTCAGGTTACAGGAAGCTGGTTGCGTGTGGGCTGATACAATGTAACAGTACAGGGTGTCAGGTTACAGGAAGCTGGCTGCGTGTGGGCTGATACAATGTAACAGTACAGGATGTCAGGTTACAGGAAGCTGGCTGCGTGTGGGTTGATACAATGTAACAGTACAGGGTGTCAGGTTACAGGGAGCTGGCTGCGTGTGGGTTGATACAATGTAACAGTACAGGGTGTCAGGTTACAGGAAGCTGGCTGCGTGTGGGCTGATACAATGTAACAGTACAGGATGTCAGGTTACAGGAAGCTGGCTGCGTGTGGGTTGATACAATGTAACAGTACAGGGTGTCAGGTTACAGGGAGCTGGCTGCGTGTGGGTTGATACAATGTAACAGTACAGGGTGTCAGGTTACAGGAAGCTGGCTGCGTGTGGGTTGATACAATGTAACAGTTTGCAGCAGGCAGGAACAGGAGAGATGTTCTGCAGAGAGAACTGCTGCCTCTTTTTAGCTTCACAGTGCAGGCTGATGAGCAATATTCATAATACACAGCTTATAATGTATGGATGCAATGTACTGCAGTCTGTAGTGTGACTAGCAGGGCTCTCCGGCTGCTGAATATCACAGTGATGACTGTATGGTCGTCTATTCATTTTGACTTTTCTGTTTCAGCTGCTGTGGCTATGTAATTACTGATCCCTAGACCAGGGGTCTGCAACCTGCGGCTCAGGAGCCGCATGCGGCTCTTTTTCACCTTCGCCGCGGCTCTGGTGTCAGTGGCTGCGGTGCGCGTGTGACGTGTGCTGTCGCTGGCCGGCAGCCTATCAGAGAGGCCGCCGGACCAGTGCAGTGCAGGGCTTCGGGCGGCCATTTTCCCGTAGCCCTGCAGTGTAATGCAGGCAGGACGTGACGTAGGAAGAGGATCGTGAGAGTTGCGCGCCACAAGGTCGGGACCGGAGGTCGGGACAGGAGGAGATCGTGGAGCTCTTCTGACTAGGTGAGTAAATGGGTTTTTCTTTTTAGATCTGCTGAAGGATTGTGCATATTGGGGTCAGATCTGCTGAAGGATTGTGCATATTGAGGTCATATCTGCTGAAGGATTGTGCATATTGGGGTCAGATCTGCTGAAGGATTGTGCATATGGGGGTCAGATCTGCTGAAGGATTGTGCATATGGGGGTCAGATCTGCTGAAGGATTGTGCATATTGGGGTCAGATCTGCTGAAGGATTGTGCATATTGGGGTCAGATCTGCTGAAGGATTGTGCATATTGGGGTCAGATCTGCTGAAGGATTGTGCATATTGAGGTCAGATCTGCTGAAGGATTGTGCATATTGGGGTCAGATCTGCTGAAGGATTGGGCATATTGGGGTCAGATCTGCTGAAGGATTGTGCATATTGGGGTCAGATCTGCTGAAGGATTGTGCATATTGGGGTCAGATCTGCTGAAGGATTGTGCATATGGGGGTCAGATCTGCTGAAGGATTGTGCATATTGGGGTCAGATCTGCTGAAGGATTGTGCATATGGGGGTCAGATCTGCTGAAGGATTGTGCATATTGGGGTCAGATCTGCTGAAGGATTGTGCATATTGGGGTCAGATCTGCTGAAGGATTGTGCATATGGGGGTCAGATCTGCTGAAGGATTGTGCATATTGGGGTCAGATCTGCTGAAGCATTGTGCATATTGGGGTCAGATCTGCTAACGATTTGTGCATATTGGGGTCATATCTGCTAACGATTTGTGCATATGGGGGTCATATCTGCTGAAGGATTGTGCATATGGGGGTCATATCTACTGAAGGATTGTGCATATGGGGGTCAGATCTGCTGAAGGATTGTGCATATTGGGGTCAGATCTGCTGAAGGATTGTGCATATTGGGGTCAGATCTGCTGAAGAATTGTGCATATTGGGGTCAGATCTGCTAACAATTTGTGCATATTGGGGTCATATCTGCTAACGATTTGTGCATATGGGAGGTCATATCTGCTAACGATTTGTGCATATGGGGGTCATATCTGCTGAAGGATTGTGCATATGGGGGTCATATCTGCTAATGATTTGTGCATATGGGGGTCATATCTGCTAACGGTTTGTGCATATGGGGGTCATATCTGCTAACGATTTGTTTTATAATGGTTTTGCGGCTCCCAGTTTTTTTTCTCTTTTCGGAAACGGGTCCAAGTGGCTCTTTATGTCTTAAAGGTTGCAGACCCATGCCCTAGACTGTCCCAAGTCCCAGTGGAATGGCAATAACTTACATAAAGGCAGTTTCCACAGATAGGCGACTCAATGGATGACACAGATGAAGATCTTGAAGAGGTTTAATCTTGCAGTTTAGATCTTACAGTGAAAAATTCCATAGGTCAAAACAAAGTAGCTTTACCAGGTACAGAGAGAAAGATGCAGCACATGCTCACAGATACTTGTTTGCAGGGATACTGACTATGGGAGAATTGGCTACATGGGTCGAACAAAACTACAGGGAAGGGAGAGGAACAAACTAGCTATAGGCAAACTTAGCTGATGAACATCCAAACACATGTCCATATATGTGGGACACAACACTCAGGCTCAGCTACACTGACTGACAGTTCACAATCAAATCACTATCTATCTATAAAGCAATACAATATAGGTGTTGGTAATGTGTTTGGATGCAAAAACACTGGGTAAACACTGGGTAAACACTGAGAAAAATCACTTGCTACCACACAGCAGCACTGGAGATGCTCTCAGTACCACAGTCACAGCAAGGGTGAGATCCTCAAGATGGCCGCCACCTTATATAGATGAGGGGAGGGTCAGGCTCCCCTCCTCTGATTGGTGCTAGGGCCAGGAGTGGGGGTCCTCTGATTGGCCCAATGTCATTTCCCTAACTACCGCGATCACGACTCGTGATCACTAGGTCGAGTAACGTGTGTATCATGAGGGCATTCGTGACCGACATTCGTGATCGAGAGCCGGTCATGAATACCGATTTTAAATTCATAAAGGCCAAAATAGCTCGTGAACGAAGTGTACTCGTGATCACGAGTGCGTGGAGAGCAACTCTGCAAACAAGCAAGCAAATACACAAAATAATTTTGATAGCACCATTAGGCTTTGTTCACATGGTAAATCGCCAGCGCTATCGCAAGAGCTGAGCGATTTATAGAGCACTTTTCAAAGCGCTTTTCCCTGTGCTTTGCACTTACAAATGTGTGTTTGTAAACACTTTTCTAAGCGCTTTTACTGAGCAGTTTTCACTTCCTGGCATCAGTCATGAAAGTGAACTCTTTGACCTGGAAATGAATAAATACAATACAATTCATAATTCCTATACCTTCCATTAAGCCAAAGCGCTCAGAAAATGGTACATGTAGCAAGTTTGTGATTTCAAAGAAATCAAAACACTTACATGTGAACACTCCCATCCTATCCTACTAATATAATAAATGGGAAAGTTCGGATGTTTGGATGTTTGGATGTTTGTTACTCGATCACGCAAAAACGGCTGAACGGATTTGAATGAAATTTGGCACACACATAATACATTACCTGGAATAAAGTATAGGATACTTTTTATTCCCATAACCAAAAAGAGACAAATACAAATTTCACTGGAAAATGTAAACTGCAGCCATACACTGTTACACTGGAGGTGTGTTTAGCTTCTAAGGGTAGAATGGTTAATTTGCATATATTCAGCAATGATGCACTGGGAGACATCTCAAGCTCACTCCAACCTGAATTATCACAAATTCTTTCTGTTTTAAGAAAGCGAACGTTTGTTTTTCTTAACATCTTAGTAAGGGGGCTTTTAGGACCATTGTAGTC
Organism: Hyperolius riggenbachi; assembly: GCF_040937935.1. Lineage (NCBI taxonomy): Eukaryota > Metazoa > Chordata > Amphibia > Anura > Hyperoliidae > Hyperolius > Hyperolius riggenbachi. The sequence goes on along the minus strand of NC_090652.1, from coordinate 49,416,761 downwards.
CCTTACACACTCTAATGAGTTCTGGGTCACCATGAGCTGGCTGGGTAGTCTGTACCTCTCAGTGTTACAAGCCCTACTGCATAGAGCCAAATTAATCTATGCCATGCACTGAGAAGGATCAAACAATCTGTATGTATGTTGGATTATTATGGCTCTGTACAATTTAACAAGCTGACACATCATTGCATTCCAGTGGTTCTGGAGGTGTGTTTAGCTTCTAGGGGTAATAATGGTTAACTTGCATGTTTTCAGCAGTGATGCACTGGGAGACATCTCAAGCTCATTCCAACCTGAATTATCGCAAATTCTTTCTGTTTTAAGAAAGCAAACTTTTGTTTTTCTTACTCTGTTAATGGTAGGGTTTTCAAACTTTGCACAGTTGGTTGTTGGGTGACTAGGGTTATTATTCAGAAAAGTGGTTGAGCCTATAAAAGCCAATCAAAATTCACCTAATGATTTTCAAGGGGATTATTTACATTTCTGCCATTCTTGCACTGTTAATGGCACAAGCCTCAAACCTGGTATAGTTGATCATTGGGTGACTGGGGTTCAATTTCAGAAAAGGGGTGGAGCCACAAATAGCCAATCAGATTTGTTTCATTCCAATGCAAATTATTGTTGCCAAACACTGCAAAGCTCACAAACTTGGTAATTGAGTAATTGATTAATTGTGTGTTAGGGTTAGGAAAGTGGGCACAGCCAACACCAGCCAAATACATAAGCGGACAACGCAGGGTCATAAGTGGGCAGAGACAAATACAAATTGTACTGGGAAAATGTAAATAGCAGCCATTCTTACACTGTTAATGGTAGGGTTCTCAAACTTTGCACAGTTGGTTACTGGGTGACTGTGATTAATATTCAGAAAAGTGGGTGGAGCCTACAAAAAACAATCAAAAATTACCTATTGATTTTTCAGGGGAATATTTCATTGCTGCCATTCTTGCACTGTTAATGGCACAAGCCTCAAACCTGGTACAGTTGATCATTGCATGACTGGGGTTTAAATTTATATAAGGGGGTGGAGCCCCAAACAGCCAATCTGATTTGTTTCATTTTAATGCAGGTTATTGATGCCAAAGACCGCAAAGCTCACAAACTTGGTCATTGAGTAATTGAATAATTGTGTGTTAGGGTTAGGAAAAGTGGGCGCAGCCAGCACCAGCCAAATACATAATCGGGCAATGCTGGGTCATCAGTAGGCGGAGACAAATACAAATTTCACTGAGAAAATGTAAACTGCAGCAATTCTTACACTATTAATTGTAGGGTTCTAAAACTTTGCACAGTTGGTCACTGGGTGACTGAGATTAATCTTCAGAAAAGTGGGTGGAGCCTACAAAAGCCAATCAAAATCCACCTATTAATCTTTAAGGGAAATATTTAATTGATGCCATTATTGCACTGTTAATGGCACAAGCCTCTTGCACTGTTAATCACCTGTACCTGGTACAGTTGGCCATTGGGTGATTGGGGTTCAAATTCAGAAAAGGGGTGGGGCCACAGCCAATCAGATTTATTTTATTTCAACGCAAATTATTGATGCCAAAGACCGCAAAGCGCACAAACTTGGTCATTAAGTAATTTTGTGTTAGGGTTAGAAAAAGTGGGCGGAGCCAGCACCAGCCAAATACATACCTGGGCAATGCCGAGTCTTCAGTGGGCGGAGACAAACACAAATTTCACTGGGAAAATGTAAACTGCAGCCATTCTTACACTATTAATTGTAGGGTTCTAAAACTTTGCACAGTTGGTCACTGGGTGACTGGGATTAACATTCAGAAAAGTGGGTGGAGCCTACAAAAACCAATCACAATTCACCTATTGATTTTCAAGGCAAATATTTAATTGCTGCCATTTTAGCACTGTTAATGGCACAAGCCTCAAACCTGGTACAGTTGATCATTGTGTCACTGGGGTTAAATATTTAGAAAAGGGGTGGGGCCACAAACAGCGAATCAGATGTGTTTCATTTCAATGAAAATTATTCATGCCAAAGACCACAAATCTCACAAACTTGGTCATTGACTATTGACAATTGTGTGTTAGGGTTAGAAAAAGTGGCCACAGCCATCAGCAGCCAAATACATACCCGGGAAACATTAGAACATCAGTGGGTGGAGAAAATTACAAAGTTAACTGCCAGAATGTAAACTGAAATTTGGCACACACATAGTACATTACCTGGAATAAAGTATAGGATACTTTTTATTCCCATAACCAAAAAGGGGGCAGAGACAAATACAAATTTCACTGGAAAATGTAAACTGCAGCCATTCTTACACTGTTACACTGGAGGTGTGTTTAGCTTTTAAAGAGAGTCTGAAGCGAGAATAAATCTCGCTTCAGACCTCATAGATAGCAGGGGCACGTGTGCCCCTGCTAAAACGCCGCTATCCCGCGGCTTAACGGGGGTCCCTGACCCCCCAAATCCGCTCCGTACAGCGGGGGAGCGCTTCCTGGTTGGGGCAGGGCTAACCGCCGCAGCCCTGCCCCACGCGCGTCTGTCAGCGCGTATCTCCACCTCTCCCCGCCCCTCTCAGTCTTCCTTCACTGAGAGGGGCGGGGGAGAGTCGGCGATGCGCCGCTGACAGACGCAACTGGAGGCAGGGCTGCAGCCGTTAGCCCTGCCTCCAGGAAGCAATAAATCACGACCAAATCTGCGACCAAGTGTTGCAGTGGTCGCTTTGGGGGTGAAGGGACCCCCGTTAAGCCGCGCTATAGCGGCGGTTTAGCAGGGGCACACATGCCCCTGCTAACTATGAGCTCTGAAGCGAGATTTATTCTCGCTTCAGAGTCTCTTTAAGGGCAGAATGGTTAATTTGCATATATTCAGCAGTGATGCCCTGGGAGACATCTCAAGTTCACTCCAACCTCAATTATCGCAAATTCTTTCTGTTTTAAGAAAGCAAACTTTTGTTTTTCTTAACATCTTAGTAAGGGGGCTTTTTAGGACCATTGTAGTCCCTTACACACTCCAATGAGTTATGGGTCACCATGAGCTTGCTGGTTAGTCTGTACCTCTCGGTGTTACAAGCCCTACTGCATAGAGCCAAATTAATCCACGCCATGCGCTGATGAGGATCGAACAATCCCAAACTGTCTGTATGCATGTTGGATTATTATGGCTCTGTACAAATTAACAAGCTGACATATCATTGCATTCCAGCAGGTCTGGAGGTGTTTAGCTGTTAAGGGTAACAATGGTTAATTTGCATATATTTAACAGTGATGCACTGGGCGACATTTTAAGCTCACTCCAACCTGAATTATCGCAAATTCTTTCTGTTTTAAGAAAGCAAACTTTTGTTTTTCTTACACTGTCAATGGCAGGGTTCTTAAACTTTGCACAGTTGGTGACTGGGATTAGTATTCAGAAAAGTGGGTGGAGCCTACAAAAGCTAATCAAAATTCACCTATTGATTTTCAAAGGAGTGGAGCCACAGCCAATTAGATTTATTTCATTTCAATGCCAATTATTGATGCCAAAGACCACAAAGCTCACAAACTAGGTCATCCTTGAGTAATTGTGTGTTAGGATTAGAAAAAGTGGGCAGAGCTAACTCTAGCCAATTACATATCCGGGCAATGCCGGGCGACCAGCTAGTAGGGAATAATTGCACAAGTGCTTTTAGGGCGATTTCTAAAATCACCAGTGGTTAAAAAAATCTGCAAACGCTCATGGTGAGAACAAGCCCTTACACCTATTTTGGACACTTTTTCAATTGCAAAGTGCTGAAAAAAAAGTATTTTAAATGCAGGATGAAAAATTATCTACTGGGAGGCCTAGCTATAAGGCCCTGGGCCATATGCAATTCACTTTTTCTACTGAGTTTTCACCTAGGAGATAATCTTTCATCTTCAATTTAAATGAACTTCCTAGCACTTTGCAATGGAAAAGCCTGGTAAAAAATTACTGCCAAAATTATTTTGAGTATTTGTTTGCTTGCTGGTGGTGTAAAAGACATTTTGTTTACAAGTTGTGAAAATATCATCCAGGAGAAAACTAAGGTGAAAAAGTCTATTGCATACGGGCCCTGGTCTTCAAAATGTGATAATAGCCAGTATGGGGGCTTTGCCAGTTGCCACTGATGTCGGTGCAATTTGCAAAACTGTTTTTGGAGAAATTTGTGGTGAAATTTGCGATGAAATTCTCACAAGATTACCAGAGCAATTTTCGCTCGCCTACAGGCAACACAAGCTTCAATTAAAAGCCGGGGGGACATGCACAGAAGGGATAAAGTAAGAAGCGTATGGGGACTGGCTGGCCTGTGCCTGTATTCTCATGATCGTGGCAGGCAGTCGGGCCGGTCTTTCATGTGCCCACTGTACTATGTAGATGTAGAGAAGTTGTCCAATCAAGATTGTTTGGTTAACTTGGGGGACAGCTTTAGCATTGACAAAATGCCTAGAATAACACCTGGGTGGTGTCATCACGGAACTCTGTTTGCGGCATACAGACCATCAGCTTTTTACCACCATTTTTCTTGCTGTGGGCGCTCCATCCAGCTTTACCGGGGACCTGAAATGGATCGATCTATAAAAAGTATGAGTCACTGCTCTTCCCCCAATCAAAATCTACTTCTCATGCATCAAGTAGTATATCCCAAGTTTATAAGTTTACCTTGATAGGACGTTCTACCCCAGCCAGTTACCCAGCAATCCAGACCACAAGGGAAGGTGACGGAGGAGGATGGCAGGCAGATAGGCATGATGTATTCAGTGTAATCCACGGGACTTGACAACTGTGCCAAGGAAATGTCTCCAATGCTTTCCACACCCATATAATAAGGGTTTACGACAACCGTTGTTAATGTTCTGTTAACTGTGTGAGGACTGTCCATATAAAGCTGGTATTGGCCTAGATAAACTGTGTAATATGACATATTCAACCTTTAAAAAGAAGAACAACACAACATCTATTACTGAGATGCCTTTTGCTGACAGATAACTGCAGTACAACAATTTCCAAGCATAAAGACTTGTATTTGGGTAATAATGTTTCTCTCCCTCCATGGATCTGAGAGGAAAATCGAACTATAACAAGTAACTTGTTTCTATATATCTTATATAAAGTTTAGATAATTTACACAGAAAATCTAGCTGCAAACAGTTTCAACAGTATATGATTTATTCCTGTGATACAATGACAGTGGCCATAATCTGTTTGTCATCACCCAGGCAAGCTGCTCTGCATCTCCACCCCTCAGCCTGTGAAAGCTTCACTCCCCTCTCCTCCTCCCTCCTCCCCTCTGCCTCTGAAATCTCTGGCTGGTAATGACTCCTCCTCCTGCCCATACTGTGCTCCCATAAGCCCTTGCTACATAAGTCTCAGAGTGCCAAGGCACTGGAAAAGTTATGGGCGAGGCTTGTTTAGTTTATAGGCAATTAGAGTATTAAAAGAAAAAAAAAAGTATTTGGCTTGAGGAATGCCCTATAAACTATATGAAAGGAACACAATTATCAATGAATAAAAGTTTATCTCAGATCCACTTTGAAGGATACCCGAGGTGACATGTGACATGAGATAGACGTGTATGTACAGTGCCTAGCACACAAATAACTATGCTGTGTTCCTTTTTTCTTATGAGTTACACATCAGGTATGTACGTGGTATGGACAGCTGTAAAATAATTCTTAACAAAGAGACAAACCCCTCCAACTTTTTTTCCCTGTTCTATCCCTCCTAAACACATGGGGCTTGATTCACAAAGCGGTGCTAACCTACTTAGCACGTCTAAAGTCTTTAGACGCGCTAACCAGGGTGCTAAGTAGGTTAGCACCGGATTTCTCAATCAGATCGCGCGCTAACTTTGCGCGCACAAAGTTTTACGCGCGCAAAGTTTTACGCGCGCTAAGTCCCATAGGCTTTAATGGGCACTTCGCGCGGTGCGCCCTGTGCTCTGTGCAGTACGCGCGTAAAGTTTTACGCGCATAAAGTTTTGCGCGCGTTAAGTTTTATGCGCAAAAAGCTTGTTTAGACATGCTAAGGGGGTTTTCACAGGCGTGCTAACAGTTAGCACTGCTTTGTGAATCAAGCCCCTTGTATCCTTTTAAATTAGCTATCCAGTCATGGCTTTCATCCATCCATGTCTCGGTTATTCCCACAATGTCATAGCCATTGTCATTCAGAATGAACTCTAGTTCGTCTATTTTATTTGCAAGGCTCCGAGCATTGGTTACCATGCACTTTATATTTTTACCACCACATTTACCAATTTTGTTTACATGAAATGGGCTACTTGAAGTTTTACCAACCTCCTTAATCTTTATACTAGCCCCACCCCCCCCCCCATAATGTTAGGCTCCCACTGTCTTTTTACCTTATCTTGTCTACATATTGAGACTTTATCCTCCCGCCTCCCCCCCAGATCCTAGTTTAAAATCTCCTCATATACATATATATATATATATATATATATACTAGCTGGTCGCCCGGCGTTGCCCGGGTATGTAATTGGCTAGTGTTAGCTCTGCCCACTTTTTCTAATCCTAACACACAATTACTCAAGGATGACCTAGTTTGTGAGCTTTGTGGTCTTTGGCATCAATAATTGGCATTGAAATGAAATAAATCTAATTGGCTGTGGCTCCACTCCTTTGAAAATCAATAGGTGAATTTTGATTAGCTTTTGTAGGCTCCACCCACTTTTCTGAATATTAATCCCAGTCACCCAGTGACCAAATGTGCAAAGTTTAAGAACCCTGCCATTGACAGTGTAAGAAAAACAAAATTTGCTTTCTTAAAACAGAAAGAACTTGCAATAATTCAGGTTGGAGTGAGCTTAACACGTCGCCCAGTGCATCACTGTTGAATATATGCAAATTAACCATTGCTACCCTTAAAAGCTAAACACACCTCCAGAACCACTGGAATGCAATGATGTGTCATCTTATTAATTTGTATAGAGCCATAATAATCCAACACGCATACAGATTGTTTTATATTGTTTGATCCTCATCAGTGCATGGCATGGATTGATTTGGCTCTATGCAGTAGGGCTTGTAACACCGACAGGTACAGACTAACCAGCAAGCTCATGGTGACCCAGAACTCATTGGAGTGTGTAAGGGACTACAATGGTCCTAAAAGCCCCCTTACTAAGATGTTAAGAAAAACAAAAGTTTGCTTTCTTAAAACAGAAAGAATTTGCGATAATTCAGGTTGGAGTGAGCTTGAGATGTCTCCCAGTGCATCACTGCTGAATATATGCAAATTAACCATTCTACCCTTAGAAGCTAAACACACCTCCAGTGTAACAGAGTAAGAATGTCTGCAGTTTACATTTTCCAGTGAAATTTGTATTTGTCTCTTTTTGGTTATGGGAATAAAAAGTATCCTATACTTTATTCCAGGTAATGTACTATGTGTGTGCCAAATTTCATTCAAATCCGTTCAGCTGTTTTTGCCATTTATATTAGTAGGATATATATATAATTTACAAAAACAAAGTAAAAAGTACAAAGACACACAGCATGAAGGTCTGAACGTTGTTTTGCGGGAGCATGCAGTCGTTGGTCAGAAACCAGGATAGTCCTAACAACTTTGCTAGTTCCTGGGAACTACAAGTTTTGAGTGTTCTATGCTGGCTCTTGCTGGCCGATTTGTAGCCCGTAGGCACTTAATGTGCAATTCCAGAAATAATACAATTTCCCCAGATTTTGACGTCTCCATCTGCAGAGACCTTTGTACAATCCTTACTTGCTGTGATCAGGGCCAGCCCTAGATTTTTTGCCGCCTGAGGCAAATTTAGAAAAAAAATTGTTTCACCCCGCTTCATGAGCGGGCCAGCCCTGGCTGTGATATGAAAATTTCAAAGGTTTCCTGCTCACCTTTGAACTTTGCAGACTCAGTCAGTCTGATTGTATTTTGAGACCAACAAGTAGCTGTTTACATGTATAAACTTCAAAGCAATTCAAACACTTCCGGCCCAACTGGTCGGGTAATTGTCTAATTAAGAGTTTTCTTGCTAGAGGGTAGGTAGATTTTCCGAATTAAATGTCCAGGTTTCTTTGGGCTATTCAACGTAACTGGTTGTAACAAACTTACCGGGTAGCTGTGAGTCCCGCGGTGTCCGTCCTGGCGTGTCAGGCAGGACTCGTTCGCGCGTGCGATCTCCTGCTCTGGCGGCATCCCTCCGGCGGTGTCTTCTGGGTCGCACGCGACCCAAAGGTCGCATCGCGCGTACGTGAGCCACAGCGGCTCTTACAGTTTAAGGAGGCAGGTCTGACGTTGGACCCTCCTCCTGTGGGCTGGGCTCATTCCCTCTTCCAGAGTATATAGGCCAGGCGAGACATTTGCTCGCCGGCAGAGCCGGATTAAGGCTAAATGGGGCCCTAAGCAAAGTAACTGATTTGGGCCCCCCCATCATGTCGTAATAGAATCAGAAGATGCAGCTGCACAGCAACATGCCACACACACCGGGGCAGCCGAGCTACTGGTTGCTATGGGCAACAGCCCGCTTTCCTCTGTGGGTGCACAATGCAGGGAATAACAGCGGGAAAATGCAGAGTGAGAGATGAATGGCTGGGACATTTGCACTCAGGGGCTGGGACACCCCTGTGAAGAGGGCGCCAGATATCACAGCAGCAGCACGTTCCCCCTGCATCTCCAGCCTGGCAATAGCAGAAAGCTCTGGACACCGCCAAACCGGAAGCCGTTCCCCAGACAGAATTACATAACCACCCCCACCACCGAACAACCGATTTCCTCTCAAACTAGACAGCCACCATGCAGCCTCCATCCCAGTGGATACGATAGTCCAGCAGAGAAGGCAGCCGCAGTGGGGGAGAATGACAGCACCAGATGACTCACATTCACCTATTGCGATCCAAGCAATAGAGGACCCGTCATCTGGAGCCCATCTGTCTCCTCTAGAGTGCTGCCGCTCTGTTACTACTACTATTACTACTTCCTACTTCCTGTCTGATCTGAGAATCAGGAAGTTCAGAGCGAGCGCCTGCACTGTAGAAGATACAGATGGGTTTCAGATGACGGGATCTCTATCACTTGGATCATGGATAGGTGAGTGAGCGTTTGCCATCTGCTGCTATCATTCTTGCTGCAGCTGTGGTTCTCTGTGGGAAGGGAGGGAGGAGTAGGCAGTGGCAGAGCACACAGTAGTAGGAGGGGGACCTAAGAGGAGAGCCTGGCTCTGAAGACAATCAGCAGTGCACGGCATCATTTGACAAGCCAAGACAAGACAAATAACATTTATATCGCGCTTTTCTCCTGGCGGACTCAAAGCGCCAGAGCTGCAGCCACTAGGACGCGCCCTATAGGCAGTAGCAGTGCTAGAGAGACTTGCCTAAGGTCTCCTACTGAATAAGTGCTGGCTTACTGAACAGGCAGAGACGAGATTCGAACCCTGGTCTCCTGTGTCAGAGGCAGAGCCCTTAAAGGGACTCCAAGCAGTGCCTGTGGGTATGCCTTTAAGCATACCCACAACTAATTAATTACATCCTCACACCTACCAGCATGATGTTTGTAATTATATCCCCCTGGGTTCCTTATATTTCATTATATTTTATTGCATTGTGCTGAATCGAGCTGTCGACTTTAGAGAAAAGTCGTCCTGTGTAATACAATGTAACTATGGAAAGATGCATATCATTTTGAAGCTCTCTTTCTCCTCTTTCCAATGATAGATAAACTGCCACCCTACGCCTTTTAGTTTTCGCTATTTTCGTGATCGAAATTGCCGTGGCCACGATTTCAATCTCGAAAATAGCAAAAATTAAAAAGCATAGGGCGGCGGTTTATATATCATTGGAAAGAGGAGAAAGAGAGCTTTAAAATGATATGCATGTTTCCATAGTTACTGCACTGCTCAGAGTCCCTTTAACCATTATACCATCCAGCCACCGTTGACAGGATGGCGAGGGCTGGTTTATGTGCTGATGGGGCCCCTTTGACTCTGAACAGGGCCCCAAGCGACTGCTTTTGTTGCCTGGTTGGTAATCCGGCCCTGCTCGCCGGCCTTGATACTAATCAGTTCACTGGTTTCAGGTCTAGCTAGAAAGCCTTTCTGAGATACATTGATATATTGTGTAGACGCACAATATATATGTACTCCAGTTAGTCAGTCGTTTGTTATTTTCGTATTAGATTATTATTACTATTGTATATTATCTGTGTACCGACTTTTGCCTGCCCTTTGACTCCGCTTTAGCCTGACGATTCTGTACCTCACTCATCTGATTTCTGTTACGGACTCGGCCTGACCCTGACTCTGTTATTGTCTGATCCTTGCAATACAACTGACATCTGATACATGTGTATGACCCTGCTCGAATTGACTACGATTTAGCTTACGACTTTGTACCTTGATAACGCTAAAAACTTGTGCACAAGTTCTGACCGGTTAGACTACACATTGTACTATTTCTGTATTTATCTGTTCATTGTCTCATCATGCACCAGCGTGATACTGGTCTATTCAATGCAGACAATTGTAGTTTCCTTGCTGGAAACTGAATGCAAATGTAATTTACATTGACATACAGAAACTCAAAATAGCAGCTTCCTTCAGCCAGGTGACAATTATACCCCCAAAGCCAGATGGCTTCTGAACATACATACACATCTGAAATAGTACACAGCAGACAGAAAAATGAAAAAAATATGGCTTCTGTATTATATGCAATATCACAAATGGCTGCTATATTATGACACCTCCCCTTTTCAAAATGGTGCACCGTAGAGGATTCCCACGAATAATCTTGCCAGCGCCTACACTGATGGTTCTGCTTGATGGGACAGTCCATCGGCATTCCCATGATTACTCCCCTTCCTATGTTGAATGGTTAAGTTATATTGCTGGAGAACTAAGCTCCACCTCAACAATTTGCCATTGTCACCAGAAACCCAATGTAACCAACGAAGAGGGTTGTGGTCGGTGACAACCGTGAATATGTGACTGTAGAGATAGTGCTGCAGCATTTGTAGGGCCCATACAATTGCCAAGCACTCCTTCTCTATGGGGGCATAAGCTACCTCCCGGGGTAGCAGCTTCCGACTTAAATACAGAATCGGATGTTCTTCTCCAGCTTGGTTTACCTGGCTTAACACAGCACCTAGGCCAAAGGCAGAGGCATCCGTCTGGACTACAAACCGTCGGCTAAAGTCTGGCGCTTGCAACACTGGAGGGCTGGCGAGGGCCCTCTTCAGAGCTGTGAATGACTGTTCACATTCTAGCATCCAGAGGATCTGCCTGGGCAGCTTCTTTTTTTGTGAGGTCTGTCAATGGCTTGGCAAGGGCACTGTAGTTGGGGACAAACTTTCTGTAGTACCCAGAAGTTCCTAAGAAGGACTGGATCTGTTTCTTTGTTTGGGGGGTGGGCCAGGGCACAATGGCATCTACCTTCCCAGTATCTGGACGAATCTCTCCTCCCCTACCACATGTCCCAGGTACTGTACCTGCTTCATACCTATCTGACATTTGTTAGGCTTGACTGTTAGTCCCGCTGCAGTGATTCGTCCCAGGACCTGTGACAGCTGCGCTAAGTGGTTTTCCCAGTTGGCACTAAACATGGCAATGTCATCTAGGTAGGCAACAGCGCAGTGTTCCAATCCATCCTGGAAACCTTTTACAACCCTTTGGAAGGTGGCTGGGGCATTTTTCATCCCAAAATGCATCACATTCAACTCAAACAGACCCGAGGGGGTGATAAAGGCAGATTTCTCCCATGCCTCAGTCATTAGCGGGACCTGCCAGTATCCTGGACTAAAATCTACAATTGTTAGATATTGCGCATCGGCTAGCTTATCTAACAACTCGTCCACCCTCGGCATTGGGTAAGCATCTGAAGCAGTTATCAAATTTAGTTTTCGATAATCTACACAGAACCGGGTGGTCTGGTCCTGTTTGGGTACTAGCACTACAGGTGAAGCCCATGTGCTGTGTGACTGTTGGATCACCCCTAGTGACAGCATTTCCTCAATCTCCTTGCTGATGTTGGCCTGAACCTCAGGCGAGACTCTATACACTGACTGTCTAACTGGCTTGTGTTTTCCGGTATCAACATGGTGTACAGCCAAGCTGGTCAGGCCAGGGCAGGCTGTAAAGGTACCACGGTAGAGGGTCAGCACATCAGATAGCCCAGCCTGCTGCTCTGCTGTCAACTCCGGATTGATCTGCACCTCGGTAACAGTCGGTCTCCTGGGTGGCAGACAGGATGTCAACCAGGGCCTCTACTGCACCGTCCAGTGACCAACTGTGCAAAGTTTGAGAACCCTGCCAGTAACAGTGTAAGAATGGCCACAGTTTATATTTTCCTAGTGAAATTTATATTTGGCTCCGCCCACTTTTTGTAACCTTGACACACAGTCACTCAATGACCAAGTTTGTGAGCTTTCAGGTTCCTGGCATCGAAAATGTGTGAATGGAAGCAGTTTATCCACCAAGAAAGTCTGATTGGCTGTTTGTGGCCCCGCCCCTTTAGTGAATTTGGACCCCAGTCACCCAATGACCGACTGTAGCAAGTTTGAAGCCTCTGCCATTAACAGTGTAAGAATGGCAGCAGTTGCAATATTCCCCTTGAAAATCAATAGGTGACTTTTGATTGGCTGTTGTAGGCTCCACTCACTTTCCTGAATATTAATCTCATTCACCCAGTGACCAAGTGTGCCAAGTTTGAAAACCCTGCCATTAACAGTGTAAGAATGGCTGCAGATTTTTCCATTTAAAATGAATGTCTGAAATTTCATTGGCTGTTTTATGCCCCGCCCACTTTTCCTGAATTTGTAACCTCAGTCACCAAGTGACCAACTGTGCCAAGTGTGGGGACTCTGGCTCAATTACTGTGAGAATGGCAGCCTTTTACATTTTTTTCACTTGAATGGGTGGAATGTGATTGGCTGTAGCTCCGCCCAGGTGTGCAGGGGGGACGCGAGACCCCTAAAACATATCATCCCAGGTAGTAAGGGATCAGTATACCAAGTTTCGGTCAAATCGGTAAAGGCGTTTTCGTGTGATCACACACACACACACACACACACACACACACACACACACACACACACACACACACACACACACACACACACACACACACACACACACACACACACACACACACACACACACACACACACACACACACACACACACACACACACACACACACACACACACACACACACACACACACACACACACACTACATACATATACACACACACACACACACACACACACACTACATACATATACACACACACACACTACATACATATACAGTATATATACACACACACACTACATATATACACACACACACACACACACACACACACACACACACACACTACATACATATACACACACACACACACACACACACACACTACATACATATACACACACACACACTACATACATATACACACACACACACACACACTACATATATACACACATATATACACATATACATCCGGTTTTATATATAGATATACAGTACAGACCAAAAGTTTGGACACACCTTCTCATTCAAAGAGTTTTTTTTTATTTTCATGACTATGAACATTGTAGATTCACACTGAAGGCATCCAAACTATGAATTAACACATGTGGAAGTATAGTACATGACCAAAAAGTGTGAAAACACTGAAAATATGTCATATTCTAGGTTCTTGCTTGGGCTAAAGAACACAAGGAATGGACTTTAGACCAGTGGAAATCTGTGCTTTGGTCTGATGAGTCCAAATTTGAGATTTTTGGTTCTAACCACCGTGTCTTTATGCGATGCAGAAAAGGTGAACGGATGGTCTCTACATGCCTAGTTCCCACCGTGAAGCATGGAGGAGGAGGTGTGATGGTGTGGGGGTGCTTTGCTGGTGACACTGTTGGGGATTTATTCAAAATTGAAGGCATACTGAACCAGCATGGCTACCACAGCATCTTGCAGCGGCATGCTATTCCATCCGGTTTGTGTTTAGTTGGACCATCATTTATTTTTCAACAGGACAATGACCCCAAACACACCTCCAGGTTGTGTAAGGGCTATTTGACCAGGAAGGAGAGTGATTGGGTGCTGCGCCAGATGACCTGGCCTCCAGTCACCAAACCTGAACCCAATCAAGATGGTTTGGGGTGAGCTGGACCGCAGAGTGAAGGCAAAAGGGCCAACAAGTGCTAAGCATCTCTGGGATCTCCTTCAAGACTGTTGGAAGACCATTTCAGGTGACTACCTCTTGATGCTCATCCAGAGAATGCCAAGAGTGTGCAAAGCAGTAATCAAAGCAAAAGTTGGCTACTTTGAAGAACCTAGAATATGACATATTTCAGTTGTTTAACACCTTTTTGGTTATTTACTATACATGTGTTAATTCATAGTTTTGATGCCTTCAATGTGAATCTACAATGTTCATAGTCATGACAATAAAGAAAACTCTTTGAATGAGAAGGTGTGTCCAAAATTTTGGTCTGTACTGTATATACAAAAGATTTACAAAAAACAAAGTAAAAAGTACAAAGACACACAACAAGTTTGCTCATAAACAAAATAAAAACGGGAATAGAACGTTACCAGCATGAAGGTCTGAACGTTGTTTGCGGGAGCATGCAGTCGCTGGTCAGAAACCAGGATAGACCTAGCGTCTTTGCTAGCTCCTGGGAACTACAAGTTTTGAGTGTTCTATGCTGATCCTTATAGGCCGATTTGTAGCCCGGAGGCACTTAATGTACAATTCCAGAAATAATGCAAATTCCCCAGATTTTGACGTCACCATGCGCAGAGACCTTTGTACAATCCTTATTTGCTGTGATATGCAAATTTCAAAGGTTTCCTGCTCACCTTTGAACTTTGCAGACTCAGTACGATTGTATTTTGAGAACAACAAGTTGCTGTTTACACGTATAAACTTCAAAGCAATTCAAACATTTCTAGCCCAACTGGTCGGGTAATTGTCTAATTAAGAGTTTCCTTGCTAGAGGCTCGGTAGATTTTCCTAATTAAATGTCCAGGTTTCTTTGGGCTATTCAAGGTAACTGGTCTATTCAATGCAGACAATTGTAGTTTCCTTGCTGGAAACTGAATGCAAATGTAATTTACATTAACATACAGAAACTCAAAATAGCAGCTTCCTTCAGCCAGGTGACAATTATAACCCCAAAGCCAGATGGCTTCTGAACATACATACACATCTGAAATAGTACACAGCAGACAGAGAAATAAAAAATATGGCTTCTGTATTATATGCATTATCACAAATGGCTGCTATATTATGACAGAGCCCGCCAGGAATAGCGGTAAATTTGCATTGCGAACACAAAATTTGATGTTCGGTCCATCACTAAGCATCAGTGAGGTTCATTAATGAACCTACTGACATGAATGATAGCCTTATTTATTCATTAGATATGGTTTTAATCTACATTGATAATTAACTTGATGAAATAAATATTGTGCTTGATTTATTAACTTTAGTGCTGTGAAGAAGAGCAAGTTAAATTAACTTACATGTCCTAATGACATTAGCAGAGGTAGTGACAGAGCGGCCGCGCTATGCACGCTACAGGCAGCGCAGCGTGTGCTCCTTAGCAATGGCTGCTCGTTGAGCAGTCCTTCGTTAATTAAATACTTCCGTACAAGCAGTCTCTGCCCTCTCAAGGACCAGAGACTGCTGGTACGTTAAAACGTCACTTACCGTCAATTCGCCGCAATTATCCACCTCTCCTGCCACTCCGTCCCCGCTGCAGGCTCCTCTCTCTGACATCTCTATGATGGTAGAGCGCTGTGCACCGGTCAGGAGCAGCATTCATTGGCATTCACACTGTCAATCAGGGTTGCTCATCAGGAGCTCGTGATCACGTATTACCTGTGATCACGAGCATTTTTTGGCTTCAAATTTGGGAAAATTCGAAAGTCGTGATCAATACAGATCACGGCATTCGAATTCATGTACATTCATGATTAGCGCGAATTCGATCATTATCACAGGTTAAATCTGTGATCACAAATTCAATTGCGCACGTGCAGTAACCATTGGATGACGTCACATCGTTGGGCCAATCAGAGGGCCCCCAGCCGAGGAACTAGCAACCAATCAGAGGAGGGGAGCCTGGCCCTCCCCTCCTCTATATAAGGTGGGGGCCATTTTAGGATCTCGTCCTTGCTTGTGACTTGTGGTACTGAGAGCATCTCCAGTGCTACTGTGTGTCTTAGCCATACCTCCCAACTTTTTGAGATGAGAAACCGGGACACTTAAGCCACGCCCCGACCACGCCCCCAACCACACCCCCCGACACACCCCTAGTCAAAAATATATATATATATATATATATATATATATATATATATATATATATATATATATATATATGTATATATATATATATATATATATATATTGGGGAGAAGGGTGAGGGTGCCCATGGGTGTGGAGGTAAACGGTAAAAAGAAGGATCGAGGCGCCAGCCACGGCTGTGGTGTGCGGGATGCGGGTCAAGCTTGTCCCCCCTCCCTCCGAATGTGCCCCCCAGTGTCCCCCTGTATGGCGGGATACGAGCGCAGCAGAGCGGCAGTCTTACCATTCCTCTTCGCATATGGGCATCTCGTCTTCTCCGGCCGCTTCCTGTGACGTCACAGGAAGTAGTTGGAAGACGAGATGCCAGTACGCGAGGAAGATGGTAAGACTGCCGCTCTGCTACGCTCGTATCTCGCCATACAGGGGGACACTGGGGGGCACATTCGGAGGGAGGGGGGACAAGCTTGACCCGCATCCCGCACACCACAGCCGCGGCTGGCGCCTCGATCCTTCTTTTTCCTCCGCTGCCTCCTCTGCTGCCAGCCGGGACAAAGGGGGGCTATCCCGGGACAGCGGGACCCCTCCCCCAACCCGTGACGGTCCCGGCGAAATCGGGACGGTTGGGGCCCCTGGTCTTAGCAAGGTCTTTTCACTGTGAAAACAGAGCGTTTTGCATTCTAACCACATTCTGAACACCTTTATTATATTGCTGTATAGATAGAGAATGATTTGAGTGTTATAGTTTTCAGTCAGCTAGTGTATACTGTGCTATGCTAGTGTTAGGTTTGTGTGCAGGCTAGGCCTGCTAGCCTAGGGTAGCCTTAGCCTACTAGTCTCTGTAGGTTAGGGATTAGTTAGCTGTTGTGTAGTTCATCATTTGTACTGTTTATTACTTCATTTAGTGTTAGACTAGCAGCTGCAGTACTAGTTAGCACGTAGCAGCAGGCAGGCCAGCATCTGTTTGGTTATTTTCTGACTGCTGCATCTGCCTTGACTGTATTGATTGCAGTGTGACAGTCAGAAAGTCTTTTAGTGTCACTGTCTGTCACTCTTGTTAGTACTTAGTGCTACATTTACTTCATCCACTATAGTGTAGTGTGATGTCTGTCACTCAATGACCATTTACGTGCAGCTACCTGTCATAGTTTGTGACTTGTTCTACTGACCAAGTGACCTGTCTTCTAGTCTACTGCTAGTTAAAAAAAAAACAACAACAACAAAAAAAACCTTTCAATTTTTTTTTGTCACCAACCCACCCCTCTTTATTACATTTTACACCATTTCTCACTATATATATATATATATATATATATATATATATAGATAGATAGATAGATAGATAGATAGATAGATAGATAGATAGATAGATAGATATTTTATATATAGATATATATAATTTGTTGTTGTTGTTGTATTTGTACTGTATAATGACTGGCAGAGGTACTAGAGGGTGAGGAACCACCAGGAAAGGCAGCGCCATTGTCGCCACCACTGCCAGCAGCTCTGTGACTGGTCCGCCGCCAGCCACTGGCCGCACAGTTGTGGAGGAGGGTGCAGAGGTGCAGCAGCAGCATGTTGCGCCCATCTTTGCCATGGGTCATCGTCGCCGGCACATTGACCAGAGTCAGGCACAGACTGTCGTGGAACTGATGGCTGAGCAGCAGGCCACCGATTCAAGCCAGACCTCCACCGAGACTAGTGCCACCACCAGCACACCGGTCCGCAGCAGCAGCAGCCGCCGCCGGCCACCACCGCTTGAGGTCATCTTGACACCAGCAGCCACCAGCCTGCCCTCAGTGAGCTTGCTGTTTACTCCAAGGACCACGAGCGAGTTGAGGGCTGTTGTGTCAGACTTTGAGGATGAGGTCATGGGGACAGGCGAGGAGGAGTTTGAGATGAAGGAGATGTTGTCGGCGAAACAACAACGTGATTTTGATGATGAAGAGGAGGGGCCTGATCCAGGGAATGTTGGGCCAGAAGAGGTGGTTGGGGGCTTAGAGGAGCTGTTTGGTGAGGATGATGATGATTATGATGATGATGATGATGAGGTGCGGGACCGTCCCTATGTGCCACAGTTGGGTGAAGGCATCTCGGAGGAGGCAGCTCTGGCACAGAGGGGAAGCAGCATGGCAACCAGGGGCAGGGCCAGTAGAGGACATGGAAGGCAGGAGCCACAGCCTGCTACTTCAGCTGCTACTACCACCGGCACCCGCACCAGTCAAACCCAAACCAAAGGGAAAAAAGCCCAGCATTCAAGCCCAGGGGCGTATCGATAGGGGTGCACATAGGGCACCTGCCATGGGCGCCCCTTGTCACTCACCTGGGGGGGAGCATTCCCCTGTAGACAATAAATCACCCCTTTCGGTCCGTCAAGAGAGCGGGACTGTCTGTATGTGTGCTCCGCTCGTGGTGGCCTATTTACTTCTGCTGCTCCCCGCTGCTCTGCCTCCGGCTTCTGTGGTTGCCATAGCAACGTCGGTGACTCGATTCCCCCTAGTGATCCTCGGATGTCTCAATCCACGAATTCGGCAACCACGGGCGTTGTTAAAAAAAACTCAGCCTCCGGCGTGATTGGTTCGGTATTATGAAATGTGTCCACGCCACAACGCTGATTTCCGGTCATGAATGAGGCAATCACGGCCAGATCCACGGCCAGATCCAGATTTTCTTTTAACGTTAATAGCAAAACCCCCATACATGCTACAATCCCCCAAATTGCATGGATTATTAAGGTGATAAGGGGCTACAACTTAAACAAAAACCATTCCAAAAATATTTTTTTGTTTTTGAGAAAATGGATTTTAAAGTGAAATCAACACTTCAAATGGGGCTATCAATTGGTAATAAGTGGATTTAAACAGGGAAATACACGTTAAGCAATCACAGAGGTGAAGGTGAGTCCCAATGGCACTTGGCGGTGATGGTACCACTGGAGGAGGATGAGTGGCTGACGCCAAAAAGACCCAGAGTGGTTTTTGTAATTTTTGGGGGGTTTTTTTTGCAGCGATTAGCAATGACATAACTGCAGAGTTATCAGTGGACCTGGGCAGTGTGAATGCAGAGTGTAGTAGCGACTGAGTCAGGAGGACAAACCAGACGGTCGGTTCGGCAGCACAAAAGGGCCATGGCAACTCGCTGGTAGTACCACACCCGAAAAATGAACCAAGGTAGGCAGGTAGTAACTTTCTTTAGAAAGGCAGGCATGGTTAACACATTGCAGCAGCCACTTCATGTCCCCCTTTGTCCGACAATAGGGGCCAGGAAGGCAGTGCAACATGTGCACACCCCTGGGAAACAAGTGGGCCTTGGCAACAAGATCTTCATTATCCTCGTAGTCCCATATCACATGCCTGTCCTCTTCCTATGCCGTGTCTTCCTCCCCAAGCCGCCATCCCCGTACAATGCCTGCGGCGCTCTGCTCCTCCTCCTCAGCATTCAGGTTAGGGACCTCCAACTCTTTCACCTCCTCCACTACCTGTGAGCTCTCTTGTGCTGCCATCTGCTCCTTATCCAGCTGCCTCAAGGTTGCCTCCCCATGCTCAATTAAATTGCACATTGCCTGGTCCAGCAGGCAAACCATGGGCACCCACTGACACACGGAGGCCCGCTCCTCGCTGACCATCTTGCTTGCCTCCATGAAGGGACTCAGCACCAGGCATACTTGCTGAATCAGTGTCCACTGAGTTGCACTGATGATGGGGACTTGCTGTTTGCTGGGGACACTTGGGTCTAAGGGTGGCCACTAATGATCCAATCTTTTTCATCCAATCTTACCAAATAGATGTAGTAGAAGAGTAAACTGATGGAATATATTAATTGGGTACTATAGGCAGTTCCCTTATATTAGATAGAAATGGTAAGATTGGATGAAAAAGAAAACCTAGCAAAAAGAAGGGCTTTTGGTAGATATGTTACTCACCAATGTCTGAAATGGAAACTTGAAATTACTGTTTCGGGGGACGGTGATCCTGAAGAGATCAAAAGGATCAAGGATTTGTTGCACAAGAGTCAGTATGATTGGCACGCTTCTTTGATTCTGGAGAGGGATTATGGTAAAAATCTCTCGCCAGATCCTTACCAGAATTGCAAACAAAGTGTAGCAGTTAAGATAATTTATGGTCTCAAGGATAGTACAAGATCTCCGGTGAAGTCCAGAGCAGGGATTTTGGAAATCGTGAGATCCTTTTATTCTGAACTTTTGGGTAACAGACCTCTTGATGAGATGGTGATGGAATCTTTCATGTGTAATATTCCAGGACTGGAACATTTAGATGTTCCTCTGATGTTTTTGATGGAAAGAATCTCTGCTAAAGAAGTGGTGAAAGCCATTGATCAGCTTGCTATAAACAAAAAAAAAACCCAGGGCCAGATGGCTTGACGGCCGAATGTTATAAGGTTTTCAAAGACATTCTGGCACCTGAATTGGCAGAGGTCTTTAATTGCAGTCTTGCAGAGGATGAGCTTCCTCCCTCTATGAGAGAATCAGCAATCATTCTTTTGTCAAAGGGTAAATATCCTTCAATGATTGAGAATTGGCGGCCCATCAGCCTTCTCAATGTTGATCGAAAGATTCTGGCTAAAATAATTTTTGGGTGTTTAAGTCAGGTGGCAAATGAGGTGCTTTCTTGCCAGCAACACTGTTCTGTCCAGGGGAGAAGTACTTTTTCAGCAGTATTGACGGTCCGGGAGATCTTGGAGAGATGCAGGGCTGCTGGTTGGGGAAAATACTTACTGGCGTTGGATCAGGCTTTTGATCGTGTCGTTGGAAAGGCTTTTGATTGTTGGAAAGGCTTTTGATCGTGTCAATCATGAGTATCTGTGGATGCTCCTTAGTAAATATTGTCTGCCAGAGAGGTTCATCAATTGGCTTAAAGTTTTGTATAAAGGTGCTGAAAGTTTCCCACTTGTTAATGGTTGGGTTGGACAGACCTTTGAGGTTAGATCAGGGGTGCGCCAGGGGTGTCCTTTGAGTGCCTCGCTATATGCTTTTGCCATAGATCCTTTTATAAGTAGGATCGAGGGCAGAGCCTTGTGTAGGGTGCCGTCGGGCATAGCTGGTGTACCCCCTCTCAGGGTGGTGGCCTATGCTGATTATTAGAGATGGGCCGAATGGTTCGCCGGCGAATGGTTCCAGGCAAACTTCGGGTGGTTCGCCTTCCCCCCGGCGAAGGCGAACCTTCCCGGAAGTTCGATTCGCCCCATAATGCTCTACGAGGGTCAACTTGGACCCTCTGCATCACAGTCAGCAGGCGAATTGTAGCCAATCCGGCTATAATAAGCCCTGGAGACCCACCCCCCCCTTATAAAAGGCAGGCTCCGGCGGCCATTAGCTTCACTCGTGTGCCTGCTAGAGACAGACTAGGGACAGCTGCTGCAGACTTGTTCTCTTAGGGACAGATTAGTCAGGCTCTTGCCTTCTTAGCTTGCTCCTAGCTGAATCTTATTGCTATAATAGCGCCCCAGAACAGCTCTTTTCAGAGCTCATCCTGCTCGTGTGAGCATTTTTTTTTCTGTGTTTGAAACTGACACTTGTGTTTTTTAGACAGCATTGCTTATTCATACTGTGTGTCCCACTGCCAGCAGCAGCAGCAGCAGCACATTCAGTGACTACCTGTGTGTGTGAGACACTTGTGTTGCTTAGACAGCATTGCTAATTCATAATGTGTGTGTCCCACTGCCAGCAGCCCACCAGCATTCAGCAGCACATTCAGTGACTACTACCTGTGTGTGTGAGACACTTGTGTTGCTTAGACAGCATTGCTAATTCATAATGTGTGTGTCCCACTGCCAGCAGCCCACCAGCATTCAGCAGCACATTCAGTGACTACCTGTGTATGTGACAGGGAGCTGCACATTGTACTACCCACCCAGTACTGCATTTACCTACTACTAGTACCTGTTGTGTTTAGTTAACCAACCTCATCACTGCATACACCTACGTTTGTGTTGAGTGAATCCACCTCGCTGCACATAACTACCTTTTGTGTTGAGTGAACTTGCCTCACTGCATATAACGACCTTTTAAGTTGAGTGAACTCACCTCACTGCATATCTACCTTTTCTGTTGAGTGAACTCACCTCACTGCATATATAACTACCTTTGTGTTGAGTGAACTCAGCTGACTGCATCTAACTACCTGTTGTGTTCCGTGAACTCACCTCATTGCATATATAACTACCTTTGGGTTGAGTGAACTCACCTCACTGCATATCTACCTTTTCTGTTGAGTGAACTCACCTCACTGCATATACCTAGCTTCCTCCGAGATGGACAAAATGGACAAACCAGGTAGAGGAAGAGGTAGAGGCAGACCCAGAGGAAGGCCACCTGGCACTGGCAGGTCTGTGCGAGGTGGTGTTGCTGTGATTTCGTGCGGACCTGGCCCAAAGTACAGTGCTCAGAAGAAGGCACGTGCCATCACTTCCCAAAATCGTGAGGAGTTGCTTGAGTATTTAACACAGAAGACCTCATCTCCCGCAGCCAGTGCCACCAGCGCTAGTACAAGCACCACATCCGCTGCATTTGACACTTCGCAGGAGTTATTTGGTGGTGGTGGTGGTGGTGGTGATGAAATCACTGATTCACAGCCACTACTGCAACAACAAGAAGAAGGCGCAGGTACACCACCTCATACGTCTGAGTTAGGTGGCGATAGTATGGGCGTAATGTGTGAGGAGGGGCAAGATGAGCCACCTGAAGTTGGTGCAGTTGTGGAGTTGTCTGAGGAAAGCAAAGCTGGGCAGGAGGATTATGATGACGATTATACGGATGTCACGTATGTTCCCAATAGAGGAGATGACCAGGGGGACAGTTCAGAGGGGGAGCCAGAGAGGAGTAGGAGGAGACGACTCCATGATAGAAGCAGAGGGAGCTCATCCTCAGAAACAGCTGGGGGCAGTGTCCGGCGCCATGTATCGCCAGCTATGGCCAGCCAGCCAACATGCCCTTCAAGGTCAGCTGTTGATGCCACCGTAGTGCCATCACCCCAGGGGTGCTCAGCGGTTTGGAAATATTTGACGGTGTGTGCCTCAGATAGGAGCAAAGCCATCTGTTGTCTCTGGATGTGAGAAATGGAGCCGTGGAAAGGCCAACACTCACGTAGGGACAAGTGCCTTACGAAGGCACCTTGTGAGGAAACGCAGAAAAGCCGCCGCATGTGCTAACGGCAGGACGGCTGAGTCCGCGTCCGGCACGGCGGCTGGCATGCGGATACGTGCGCCTGGCACCACGAGAGAACGCGGAAAAGCCGCTGCAGGTATTGATAGCAAGGCGGCGGTTTCCGCGTCCAACGCGGCGGTATGTACGCGGTGGTGTGCGGTTGGTGTGGCTGGGTCTGTTAGTTCACATAGGTGGATGGAGAGCTATGCGCGCGCGGCCCAGATGTCAGGACCTTTATACCAGCAGGGGAAGTGTCAGCTGATCAGTAGGATCAGCTGATTCCTGCTGGACTCATGATTGGCTGAGTGGCTTGGGTGGGGCGGCAGACTCCAACAGCTATATATTGAGGTTGCTTGTCAGTTGCTGGTTGTCTGCCATTGCAAACACTTACGTGGAAGCATTCAGACCATTCAGACCATAGTCAGATCCTACAGTGTGTTAGAACCGGGAGGACCTGGGAATTCACACTGAGCTAGATTACTCTCGTATGTTATGCTATAGACTAGTTCCAGGGTGTTGTGACTACGGACCTCACACCCAAGCCTAGGATACTGTGTCAATGCTATGTTGTGCTATAGACTAGTTCCAGGGTGTTGTGACTACGGACCTTACACCCAAGACTAGGGAACTGTATTATCATTTGTTTTATACTCCAGACTAGTTCCAGGGTGTAGAGACCAAGGACCTCACACCCAAAACTAGGGAACTGTATTATCATTTGTGTTATACTCCAGACTAGTTCCAGGGTGTAGAGACCAAGGACCTCACACCCAAGACTAGGGAACTGTATTATCATTTGTGTTATACTCCAGACTAGTTCCAGGGTGTAGAGACCAAGGACTTCACACCCAAGACTAGGGAACTGTATTATCATTTGTGTTATACTCCAGACTAGTTCCAGGGTGTCGAGACTATGGACCTCACACCCAGACTAGGGACTTTGTATTATTATTCCTTGGGAGCTATCTCTCTCCCTAAGAGATAGTCTCCAGACCTGCTAGTGACATCAACCCTTCAGGTGTCACTCCCGCTCAGGTTCCTCCTACCTTCAGCCTGACTCCACCCCTCGGAGTATCTCAGGCTGGTGGAAGGTTCCTGTGTCCTCAAAAGCAGTATTCCAGGCTGCTTCTGATCACCTGCTCAGCAGGTGCATTACTCAAAGTATTACTGTTACACCAAACACTCATATACCTTAGGTGTCCAGAGGTTAGCAATATATCTGTATTATCGGTGATTCTGCAGATCATCAATAATCAGGTATATATCTGCATTCTTGGTGATACTGCAGATCACCAATAATCAGATTCTCTCTGCGTGCTGACACCAATCGTTACACACCTGGAGAAAAGGCACAAACAGCTATGGGAAGAACACCTGAAGAAAAGCAGCACCCCTCAAAAGACAAGCCACCCTCCTTCTCCTCTTCCTCCTTCAGGTGCATCGTCTTCATCCGCTTTCTCCCTTGAACCTTCACAGCCACCCTCCTTCACACCGCCTCTGCCCTTGAGCGGTTCCTGCTCCTCTGCCCACAGCAGTAGCCAGGTGTCCGTGAAGGAAGTCTTTGAGAGGAAGAAGCCAATTTCGTCCAGTCACCCTCTTGCCCGGCGTCTGACAGCTGGTGTGGCGGAACTATTAGCTCGCCAGCTATTACCATACAAGCTGGTGGAGTCAGAGGCTTTCCGTAAATTTGTGGCCATTGGGACACCGAAGTGGAAGATACCAGGCCGCACTTATTTTTCACGAAAGGCCATACCCAAACTGTACCATGCAGTTGAGAGGCAAGTGGTGTCATCTATTGTGAAGAGCGTTGGGTCAAGTGTCCACCTGACCACGGATGCCTGGTCTGCCAAGCACGGGCAGGGCCGCTACATTACGTACACAGCCCATTGGGTCAACCTGGTGATCGATGGCAGCAAGCAGGGAGTACGTGGCTGCGCAGCGGACCGACTTGTCACACCTCCACGGCTTGCAGGCAGGCTTCCAGCCACCTCCTCTCCGCCTGCTACCACCTCTTCACTGTCGTCATCCTCCTCCTCCTTGGCTGGTGCCGCAATCTCCTCTCCAGCTACACAGCCCCTGCACCACAGGGCCTATGCTGCATGCCAGGTCCGACGGTGTCACGCAGTGTTAGACATGTCTTGCCTGAAAGCGGAGAGTCACACTGGAGCAGCCCTCCTGGCTGCTCTTAACAAACAGGTGGAGCAATGGCTGACCCCGCACAAGCTCGAGATCGGCAACGTGGTGTGTGACAATGGCAGCAATCTCATTTCCGCTTTGAATTTAGGAAAGCTGACACATGTACCTTGCATGGCACATGTGCTGAATCTGGTCGTGCAAAGATTTGTCTCAAAGTACCCAGGCTTAGAGGACGTCCTGAAGCAGACCAGGAAGTTGTGTGGGCATTTCAGGCGGTCTTATACGGCCATGGCACGCTTTGCAGACATTCAGCGGAAAAACAACTTGCCGGTGAGACGCTTGATATGCGATAGCCCAACTCGCTGGAATTCCACCCTGCTCATGTTCTCTCGCCTGCTAGACCAGGAGAAAGCCGTCACCCAGTACCTGTACAACTACAGTAGAAGGACACAATCTGGGAAGATGGGGATGTTGTGGCCCAACAGCTGGACACTGATGCGAAATGCATGCAGGACCATGCGGCCGTTTGAGGAGGTGACCAACCCAGTGAGTCACGCTGAAGGCACCATCAGCGACTTGATCCCCTACGCTTACTTCCTGGAGCGTGCCATGCGTAGAGTGGTGGATGAAGCTGTGGAGGAGCGGGAACAGGAACAGCTACGGCAGGAGGATTCGTGGGAGCATTTACATCCGAACCACATTTCCTCGACACCACAGAGGGGGGAGGAGGAGGAAGAAGAGGAGTCGTGTGGGGAAGGAGAGGAGTCAGACTCGGATGACGATTATGAGGAAGGTGTTTCTGTTAGGAGGAGGAAGAGGCGGCAGCGGCAGAAGAACAACCGCAGCAGCCATCACAGGGGGCTTCTGCTGCTCCACGTTCCCGTGGTATTGTTCGTGGCTGGGGGGAGGAAGAGGAGACGTCACCGCGGAAGAGCAAAAGGAGATGGAGAGTACGTCTGGATCCGAATTTGTGCAGATGGCCTCTTTCATGTTGTCCAGCCTGTTGAGGGACCCCCGTATCAAAAAACTCAAGGGGAATGACCTATACTGGGTGGCCACGCTACTAGACCCTCGGTACAGGCACAAAGTGGCAGACCTGTTACCAACTCAACACAAGGCGGAAAGGATGCAGCACTTGCAGAACAAGCTGTCAATGATGCTTTACAATGCATTTAAGGGTGATGTGACAGTACAACGCAATAAAGGTACCACTGGCAGTAATCCTCCTCCTCCTCACCAGTCCACGCAGCCAAGGACAGGACGCTCCAGCGATGTCGGGGTGATGTCAGACATGCGGACATTCTTTAGTCCAATGCCTTGCAGTAGCCCTTCGGGATCCACCCTCCACCAACGCCTGGACCGGCAGGTAGCCGACTACCTGGCTTTAAGTGTGGATGTACACACTGCGACTGCGAGCAGCGACGAACCCTTGCTGTACTGGTTGCGCATGCTTGACCTGTGGCCAGAGCTGTCCCAATTTGCCATACAACTTCTCTCTTGCCCTGCCGCAAGCGTCCTGTCAGAAAGGACCTTCAGTGCAGCTGGAGGCATTGTCACTGAGAAGAGAAGTCGCCTAAGTCATGACAGTGTTCAGTACCTGACCTTTATCAAAATGAATGAGGCATGGATCCCGTAGGTCTTTTGCACGACCGAAGACTAAGTCAGTCCCCACACACAGCATCTCTGCCTGCAGGCCGCTTGACTGCCTTCTCCGCCACCACCACCAAGGTCCAGGACTCTAGGCGGATTCAAGAATTTTTAAGGCCGTTGCTAGCAGCGGCCGCTATACTAATTTATCTGGGGCGTGCACATGCCTGCCTAATTTTTATGGCTGAACTGCAGGCGGCTGCAACAAAAAAACAAAAGGCATGTACATGTGCCCATCCCCCTTCGTGATCATTACCTTGCCGCGGTGAAGGGGCTTGCGTATCACAATGAAGCAATGACCGCCGGCTATATGAGTGTCTCGGATGGGGGTGGCACACCAAAGATAATAAGGTCGTTGTTTCATTGTGGTCAGACCAAATTTGATCAGCTGTACAGTCACTGTTCTGTCATTCAGCTACTGTACATCAGCCGGGCGACCATATAGGGCTGAAAAGCCACCATTACCTGCACTCTCGTCATGGTGCGCACCAGTCCAGCACGGCCGTCACTACACAAACGGCTGTTTGCAGTCAGTGCATAACTTGCACTTGAATGGATGGCAGACTTGCCCTCCATAACGGATTCCCGTTAAAGGATT
Organism: Hyperolius riggenbachi; assembly: GCF_040937935.1. Lineage (NCBI taxonomy): Eukaryota > Metazoa > Chordata > Amphibia > Anura > Hyperoliidae > Hyperolius > Hyperolius riggenbachi. The sequence continues at coordinate 49,388,969 of NC_090652.1, read as the reverse complement.
TAAAGTTGATTCATTACAATTAGGGCCTCAAAAGGTCCTCCTGAGTCCTGTATTGTTATTTTTGGTCACTACCTTGAGGCGGGCATGTGTGGTGGGAGCCATTTGTTAGGCTCCAACTCCGGACCGGAATCACACCAGGAAGGGTTCCCCCGCCATTAGCCATGGTCAGTGGTCACGATGGCAGACTTGACCTCCATAACAGATTCTCGCCGGATACCAACCTGGTGAATCGCAGTGAAGGCACCATCAGACTTGCCCTCCATAACGGATTCCCGTTAAAGGATTTAAAGTTGATTCATTACAATTAGGGCCTCAAAAGTCCTCCCGAGTCCTGTATTGTTGTTTTTGGTCACTACCTCATGGCTGGCGTGCATGCCTGCCTGCTGCCCTCCTTGCCTGGATGTGTGGTGGTAGCCGTTGCTCAGGCTCCAACTCCGGAATGCAATACAACCATCTACAGTTTCAAATAATTTAAAAATACAGCCATCTACATTTTAAAACAATTTAAAAATACAACCATCTACAGTTTCAAACAATTTAAAAATACAACCATCTACATTTTAAAACAATTGGAAAATACAACCATCTACAGTTTCAAACAATTTAAAACAATGGCAAAAAACTTGCCCTTCGTAAAACATTCTTGGCAAATGCTTTCGACTTGGTTTGTCTTCCGCTGGGTCAAGGGTCCATCTGACCACAGATGCCTGGTCTGCAAAGCACGGTCAGGGCAGCTACATCATGGGTCTCAGCAGGCTCCCACTACGGGCCAGAATCCAACCTTCATTCCCCGCCCATTTCCCATGGTGACAATGCCCTCCATAACGGATTCCTGTTAAAGGATTTAAAGTTGATTAATTACAATTAGGGCCTCAAAAGGTCCTCCTGAGTCCTGTATTGTTATTTTTGGTCACTACCTCGGGGCGGGCGTGCATGCCTGCCTGCTGCCCTTCTTGCCTGGATGTGTGGTGGTAGCCGTTGCTCAGGCTCCAACTCCGGAACGCAATACAACCATCTACAGTTTCAAACAATTTAAAAATACAACCATCTACAGTTTCAAACAATTTAAAAATACAACCATCTACATTTTAAAACAATTGGAAAATACAACCATCTACAGTTTCAAACAATTTAAAACAATGGCAAAAAACTTGCCCTCCGTAAAACATTCTTGGCAAATGCTTTTGACTTGGTTTGTCTTCCGCTGGGTCAAGGGTCCATCTGACCACAGATTCCTGGTCTGCAAAGCACGGTCAGGGCAGCTACAGCATGGGTCTCAGCAGGCTCCCACTACGGGCCGGAATCCAACCTTCATTCCCCGCCCATTACCCATAGTGACAATGGCAGACTTGCCCTCCATAACGGATTCCCGTTAAAGGATTTAAAGTTGATTCATTACAATTAGGGCCTCAAAAGTCCTCCTGAGTCCTGTATTGTTGTTTTTGGTCACTACCTCGGGGCGGGCGTGCATGCCTGCCTGCTGCCCTCCTTGGGTGTGTAGTGGTAGCGGCTGCTCAGGCTCCACACCGGATTACATCCCTCATTCTCCCCCGGCCATTACCCGGGGTCACAAATGGCAGACTTGCCTGCCTCCATATGATTCTCGTGAAAGGAATGTGGTGTCATCTTTGCCCGCCATAACTGGTTCTCGTTAAAGGATTTAAAGTACAGTACATTCATTTCAAATACAGCAAGCCCTCGATAGTCCTCCTGTTTTGTTATTTTTGGTCACTACCTCGGGGCGGGCATGCATGCCTGCCTGCTGCCCTCCTTGGATGTGTAGTGGTAGCTGTTTCTCAGGCTCCACACCGGATTCCATCCCTCATTCCCCGGCCATTACCCGGGGTCACAATGGCAGACTTGCCCTCCATATGATTCTCGTGAAAAGAGATCTTTGGGATTGCCAACCATATACTAATTGCCTGCCCTAACTGGTTCTTGTTAAAGGATTTAAAGTTAATTCATTTCAAATACACAGCAGGGCCTCGAAAGTCCTCCACCTGTATTGTTATTTTTGGTCACTACCTCGGGGCGGGCGTGCATGCCTGCCTGCTGCCCTCCTTGGATGTGTAATGGTAGCCGTTGCTCAGGCTCCACACCGGATTCAAACCCTCATTCCCCGGCCATTACCCGGGGTCACAATGCCAGACTTGCCCGCCTCCATAGGATTCTCATTGTAGCGGTACTGAACAAGTACACAGCAAGTAGAAAATGTAATTTAAAAGCAAAACATAAGCTTTTTAACAATGCCATGGAAAGTTGATAAGGCAGTCACACATTACCTGACATCACAGAGTGAGGAAGAGCAATCTCGCCATGTTGCGCAGTAGTCCAGCATGGCCGTCACTACACAAACAGCTGGTAACTTGCGGTGCGTTACACAGTTAGTTTGGTGCATCAGTGTGAAGCTGTACTCTAATTACACTACCTGATTGATGTGTACACATGCAAGATGTTTTAAAGCACGTTAGGCCTGCAATTTAGCATTGAATGTGATTTCTGCCCTTAAAACGCTGTTTTGCGTCACATCCAGATTTTTCCCCGGGACTTTTGGCGTGTATCCCACTCCGCCATGCCCCTCTCCAGGTGTTAGACCCCTTGAAACATCTTTTCCATCACTTTTGTGGGCAGCATAATTTTTTTCTATTTTTCAAAGTTCGCCTCCCCATTGAAGTATATTGCGGTTCGCGAACTTTTTCGCGAACCGAACCTTCCGCGGAAGTTCGCGAACCTAAAATCAGAGGTTCGGCCCATCACTACTGATTATGTGACTGTGGTGATCTCTGGGCAGGAGGAGGCAGAGGGAGTTTGTGCAGAGATTGCCCGTTACTCATTAGCATCAGGTTCCAAAATCAATCAGGACAAGTGTGAGGCTTTCTGGATGGGTAAGGAAAATGAGAACTTCATGCTTCCGGTCTCTTTTCCAGCACCAGAATTAAAATACTTGGCATAGAATTTGGCCCGGGTGATTATGGTCACCAAAATTGGGTAAGCAGACTAGAATGTGCTGAGGCTAAGGTGAACCGCTGGAAAGGTTGGCGATTGACTTTCAGAGAAAGGATTGACATTATCAAAACCTATTTGATTCCAATTATGTTGTGTCACGGACGGTTGTGGGGCCACAGACGCGTCCTGGAACCGCCCGTGAAGAAAAAGCGATCGCACTCGATTCTCTGTACAAGTACAAGTTTTTCTGCTCTGCCCCTGACTTAGATGCAGGATGTCTTTTGATGTGTTAATTAGCTTAGAATGTTTATCTTTTATTATCTCTCTAGTCACCAGCTGGGGACTCTATTCACAGAAGGCTTCCCTCCCCAGCAGGGGGCTACTCCAAACCTACTTCCCCCCAGACTTCTTGGCACCAATGAATGGCCAATCTGAAAGCCTGGGTGGTATGATTTCCTGTCGGCATACGAAAACCGAATATGAAATTCTATGAAATTCATATAGTCTTATTCGGTAAAATCTGGCCATCGTGCTGATATGAAATTCATTGTGATGGCCCGTTCGGTTAAGGAGTTATGGACCCCTCGGTAACCATACACCCTAACACCCGCATCCAAGGTATCATATTAATCGGTAGGTTCTGGGGATCGATAATATGTAATTATTATTTGTGTGCCGGCCGCGTAGGTCGGCCCAGAGAAAATGTCAAGGTTATGGGGCTGATGAAAGTCCCTGCCCAGATGTGCTTACCATAACCTGGCCCAGGGGCCGACTCTGGAAGCCCGCCTCTGAACTCAGCTCCATTAAAAGTGAATGAGCTGCCCGGGCAATTGAGTCCTCCAAATTCCACCTTTGCGAAAGCACACTGCCAGCCAGAGGACACATGGCTGGCGGCCATCTTGCTGAACTTTGAATTGAGCTCTGGAACAAAGAACTTTGCAGAACTTGAAACCAAGGACTTGATGATTTTCCCACAAAAGGACATATTTCCACCAACCCTAAGTATTTTCTCCCTTTTTATTTCATACTGGCTATTACTGTTTTAATAATTGTTGATTTTAATAATTGTCTGTATATATTAATTATTTAGATTGCTTTCAATAAACTGACGCTATCGTCAGTTGTTATTCTTGCTACCCTATTATTCAGCACACACAGAACTGATCCCAGGTCTCTGAAGAGACGCTACTATTGTTTGTTGTTGGCTAGACAGAATACAGCGTGTTTTAACCGTTTTATTCGCAGGATCAGTCAGGCAGTCGGGTCCACTGGCCCATATCAGTGGTGGTGGCAGTTATACCCTGGAATCGTGTGTAAGTTGTATTTCTGTAACCCCACAGGCTCCCTTCTGGTCGGGCTGCTGCCCAAATTTCTGTCGGTTTCTGCGCAAAGATCGCGACCAAAGCTTGCATGGTCTGTGTGCTGAAACCGATTGGAAGGCAATTTGCGGTCCGACCACTGGGGCTCTTGTGACATGTTGTATGCCAGTTTTGTCTGTATTTTGCCAGTGTCTCTTCACACAAGAATATACAGCTTGTTTTTCCAAATGTTTGGGGGAAATAAGATGAACCACGTAAAGAGGAATATCACTTATCGATATAGGCAGGGGGGTGGCTTACGCATGGTCAACCCAGTGGTTTTCTTTTCTCTGTTTATTTATTAAAAACAATTTTGATAAAATGTATGTGGAGGAGCTGCCTGGATGGATGGGTATTTTCCAGGCTTGGTTTAAGCATTTTCTCAGGCGTTGGGAAGAGGGTGGTTTAGTGAAAAGACCGAGGGCTGGTACTGATTATCTCCCGGCCTATGTTACACCTTGTCTGAAAGTGATCCGGCAATGGGAACTGATGAAGGAGGATATTATTTCAATCCCTAGGAAAGCCCTGGTGGAGAGAGTGATTGAAACCTTTTTTCAAGATCCATTGGCCCTGACAGATTGCCCAAGCTCAATTATGGAGGAAGGTTTGCGCTTGCTATGTTCTCCTAGGATTCCTAACAAATTCAGGGTCAGGGACTTGGCCTGGCTTGGATTTGAAGTTGGATTTGAAGTTCATAGGAGATCGGGATTGTGGTTGTCCTCATGAGGAGTGTGGTGGTGCGGAGGAGACCTTGGACCATTTAATGTTGGACTGTTCCTTTAAAAAATAAGTATACAAACAGGTGGGTAGGGCTTTAGGTATTCCTTTCCTTGAGCGGCTTAGTTATGCGGAGTGGACATATGGTGCTTTGAATAACAGGGGGTCATTTAATTTGGACACGTTATTCTTAGTCAGACTAGTTATTCGATATTACACTTGGAATGCACTTTTTCAAATTTCGATCTATCAGAAAGTCCTCTCTGTGCGGGTGGTGGTGGTGCATGACATCATTGGTGAGGTTGGGAAAATTTGGGGTCTTGAGGAGGGGAGGTTGAGTCGGGAGTCAAACCTCCTTGATTTGGCCAAATCTCCTTTGGGTGAGCTTTCAATTTCTTTTTCAACTAGTTAGATGATTTAAATTTGAGGAATGGCTTGCAAGCAGTGTTGCTTGCAAATTTTCGCCAAAGTCCTTTTCGCATCGAAAATCCCATTTTCGCTTTCGCCGAATTTTCGCGAAAATTTGCTTCAATTCTTGCGTTTTCGCCCAATAGCGAAATTTAAAGGAAAAGTGCCATATTTTTGCCCAAATACTAAATTTCGAAAATAACTGCTATATTCAGCATGTACTTAGCATGAAAATTCAAAAATTGATAGGAAGTAATGTCTTCTCTCCCCATATTAGTTCTCTTAGCTGCAGATTCTTAGTTGCAGAATTGACAGAGGAACCATATAACTGCAACCAATCAGACAACAGACAGCCCCCTGAGAAGACTAGCTCTCTGACACACCAGCCTCTGTTGGGAAGAGTTAGTGGATGTGATCGGACTAGAGAGAGCTTAGCTAGCTACCAGGGGCCATAGCAATAGGGGGTGCAGAGGTAGCCACCGCATCTGGGCCTTTGGGCTAGAGGAGCCCTCCCCCAACCACAGTATTTGCCTTTTATTGGTCCTATGCTGATAATATTCACTTCTATAGATGATTAGAATAGCAGTGATCATTAGCACACTGTTTCCCATCCCTTTCTTGCACCTCTGACACTGTGGTTGTCCTTGATTGGTTTTGGTGTGGCGTATCAATTGTTATGTATAGAGAGCTTGGGGGGCCCCAATGCAAAACTTGCACTGGGGCCCACAGCTTCTCAGCTACGCCATGGCTAACTACTCCTCATTTATTTGCAGTCTACTGTGTGTTTGTGGTTTGAAAATCTCCACAAATACAAGCTACAGCAGGCTGAATTGTAGTTGTATTCTAAAACAAAAGTCTTTTTTAAAGGAGAACTGTAGTGAGAGGTATATGGAGGCTGCCATATTCATTTCCATTTAAGCAATACCAGTTGCTCGGCTGTCCTGCAGATCAATGTGGCTGCAGTAGTGTCTGAATGACACCAGAAACAAGCATGCAGCTAATCTTGTCAGATCTGAAAATAATGTCAGAAACACCTGATCTGTTGCATGCTTGTTCCGGGTCTATGGCTAAAAGTATTAGAGGCAGAGGATTAGCAAGATAGCCAGGCGTCTGGTATTGTTTCAAAGGAAATAAATATGACAGCCTCCATATTCTTCTCGCTACAGTTGTCCTTTAAGTTAATCACTGGCTGGCTAGCTAAATACAAGTATCAAATGTATTAATAGCGAAATCAAATGAGTTAAAACGCTGTCTTTTTAACAAAAGAAACGCTCTTGCAGTGGAACAATATGGCCTGGAGATGCTCTTAGTGCCACAGAGTCTAGCAAGGACGGAGCTCTGGAAATGGCCCCCGCTTTATATACAGGAGGGGAGGGCAGAGCCTCCCCTCCAATTGCTTGGTTGCTAGGACCTACGCTGGGGGCCTCTGATTCGCCCAGTGACATAATTTCCCCCAGTCACGGATTACGCGTTGTGATCACTGGTAGAATTCGATTAAAACCGGCTGAAGCCATGATTGGAATCCGTGTGGTACGATCACAAATTCCAATTGCTATGTCGGATTCTGGAAAAAGGCAGCGTAATCACGGCTATGCCTTGATCACGAGGTCGTGATGAGCACCACTATAAATGAGAGGTTACTCGCACTGCTCTGTACATTCCACTGACGAGGTCTCCTTTCAGTCGGAGATACCTCTAGCTAACTAATACTTAGGTGTACCACTATCTTCTTAATATTGAGGGTACCTCTGGCTACCTAATGCTAAGGGGTACCTGTAGCGGAAGCAGGAGATTTGGGCGCATGAGACAAGTGGACAAAAAGGGCGCCCCATTCACTCCCATTATAAATATCGTTTAATGGGCGCCGAACAGGTAAAATAAGGCGCCGGAGATTATTAACGTTTTAACAAACGGCGCCCGGAGATTAAGGATTTATAACTAGGTTTGTGATGATTTAACTTTACAAAATGAGCCCGTGACGAATAACGTTTATAAAGATACTAAATCACTATTTCTAAAACATTTATAAAAAACATTATTATCCACCCAAAAAAAATATTTACATTTTTTTATTTACATTTTTTATTTATTAATCTCTGTAAAACATTATTATCCATAGGGGGTCTTAGGTTTAGGCACCACCAGGGGGGTCTTAGGTTTAGGCACCAACTGGGGGGTCTTAGATTTAGGCACCAAGAGGGGGGTCTTAGGTTTAGGCACCACCAGGGGGGTCTTAGGTTTAGGCACCAACAGGGGGGTCTTAGGTTTAGGCACCAACAGGGGGGTCTTAGGTTTAGGCACCACCAGGGGGGTCTTAGGTTTAGGCACCACCAGGGGGGTCTTAGGTTTAGGCACCAACTGGGGGGTCTTAGGTTTAGGCACCAACAGGGGGGTCTTAGGTTTAGGCACCAACAGGGGGGTCTTAGGTTTAGGCACCAACAGGGGGTCTAGGGGTTAGGGATAGGTACAGGGAGGGTTTTTAATAAACGAAAATATAAGTTTCAGTTTACAAACAGGGAAGATTAACGTTTTAAGAATTGCCGATCTCATACACATTATTTAGTGATTTATAAATTCTTAAATCACTATTTGTAAACGAAATTCTACACAATATTTCTATAAACGATAATACTGTTTATCGTTTACACCACACGCCCTTTTTTCCCGACGCCCTTTTTTGATGTACGCACCTGTAGCTGCCTATGACGGGTAAGGCATAGGTGACAGCTGGGCCAGCCAGCCAGCACACTTGTGTTGCGGTTAGGTGGAGGTTTGTAGGTTCATGGAGAGCAAAGTCTAGGGTGCCAGGACTTCTGTGCCTATAGGCTCCTGTGAGGTAAATCTGGGTATGGTTTCCTCTTCACTATGATGATGTGTCTCTCCATCAGTAATTTAAGAGGTGGGCAGATCCTGATTGCGTCTATTGCTTATAAAACAAACATTAAATTTATTCCATGTTTATGTCAAGTACACATCACCACATCCTGATTTAGAAGTCTGGAGATGGTTGATGAGAACAATAGAAGAATGACTCACATCATCTGGCTGTTTTGCTGGCACTCCCCAGGAATCGATGAAAGGTTTTTTTACTCTGCACTTTTTTTAAACAGATATCATGCATGTGGCCTATAGCTGAACCCATCTTCATGCTTTAGGTTCTTTCAGTAGATGACCTATGGGCATTTCTGGGCACAGGCAATCCAGGCAAAGGCCTAGAACACCCTGTAGCATGCAGGGTGCAATACTACATCCTTTGTATTATTAAAACTCAGGCATTCGGCAGTGCACAGCTCAGTATACTCTAGCTTTCCATTGTGTCCATAATATATATTCCATTTTTTTCTATCTATCCATCTATTCTGTCTGGAGAGGCGTAACTATGGAGGGGGGGGGGGGCAAGGAGGGAACTTGTCCTCGGGTGCAGCATCTGGGGGGCACTGTTACAGGTTTTACTTTCTGTAATGCGTCCTCATCGGAGAGTTTGCGAAAGAGAGAGGAAGCATCCGATCTTCTTGCGTGCTTCCTCCTGGTCTCCCCCCGGAGTTTTGTTTTATTTTATCTCCAAGCTGTAATCAGCGCTTGATATATTTGCATTAGTAAAGTAGATCATGTGTATTCCTATATATCCCCCAGCTTTTTAATGACTGGTACACATGATGCAACTTCCTGTCAGAGATGTCGCGAACGGTTCCCGAACCGTTCGCCGGCGAACATCTTTGCATCACTGGGCCTTCTACTACTTCCGGGTCGCTATGACCCGGAGTAGTACGCCTGTGCTGCCCGACGGAGCGCGTCCTAGATCGCGCTCCTGTTGCCAGGCACTTTCTGCGCATGTGCATGACGTTATGAACGACGTCACGCTCATGCACAGAGAGTGTCTGGCAACAGGAGCGCAATCTAGGACGCGCTCCGCCGGGCAGCGCAGGCGTACTACTCTGGGTCATAGCGACCCGGAAGTAGTAGAAGGCCCAGAGATGTTGATAATTTGGGGCATGTCCAATCTGCTACTGATGGAGAACAGGACCAATTTTGTGCAGTGTTGATCTGAAAATTGATCCCATTCTTGATCAGGTGCAGATTGGACATGCTGGAAATTATTCTAAAACTCAAACATTTCTGGGAAAGCATGATGGACTCTCTTGTGGTTCACACCTTGTCACAAGGGGGCACAAAAACTGTTCCCGGGTGCTGAAAACCCTAGCCTCTGTCTGTTTGACCTTCCTCTTCATGACCACACTTCCATTAATGGATGAGTACGGTCCACATCTGCACAGTGCAGGGTCATAACTACAAACCATGGGGCCCCCCAGCAAAACTTTGGGGCCCCCCAATGATGACAGCCTTGCCTTCCCCTGGTGACCCTCACAGCTTGGACGCCCATCTTGCAAGAGTTATAAAACAAGTGTGGACATCGTAACCTTCTCACCCATAACAAGTTTTGTTACAAAAAAGACCTGATCTGAAAGAAGGACCTCTGCATTAGAGGAAGTTGAGTAGGAGTTGGGCCCCCTTACAGCTCTGGGCACCCCCTGCCATTACACGCCTGGCACAGTGGCACGAAGGAGGCAACAGCCATGCCCAAATGACTTTGTGCTACTGCACAAGCTTGGATCGTACCTGTGCCTGTGTGCCCATGCTTCTGCAGGGACGGGAGCATGGCTATAAGAAACATAAACAGCAATTTTGCTGAAACAGAAGGTGGAAAGCTTCTGAACTATCCATCTACTGAGGTATCTAGTTTTCTTTACAACTTCAAGTACGCTTTAAAGATCTAACGGCATGCTTGGAACATAATGGGCAATGATGTGATTGCAGTCTCATGCAGGCCCCACAAGGAGAAAAACCCAAGGTGTACGTCAGGTCTTCAGTCTTCAAAGCAAGGCAATACAGGATACTCACCCCGGGAAACAGTGCGCTGCGCTCATTATCCACTGGGGGGCAATCAGAGATCCTCCGCAAATGAACATCCCATCGTAATACAGAGCGACTTGCCATGGCCACTCCCCATCTGCAGCATTTGTCCCGTTCACTATGCGGCTAGAGACCAGTGGAGATCCACACATTGAGGAGAGAGTGAGAGGCACTGCAAAGAGAAAAAATACAATCAGTCTATAAACCAATCAATCTGCCAATAAGGGTGACGTTCCATTACGAAACAATGTTACACCTGTGATTTTCACACAGTAAATATAAACACGTTTATCTGCAATTTTTTTTGAATGCCTGCACTTTATTTTTCAGAGCTGTGCGTCTTTATGCGCATTTCTGCATGTTTTTTCCCCCCTGTTTGAAAAACACGTGCAGCATGCAGAAATCAACCAACATCTGGTCAGATTTATTTTTTACGTGTGAAAATTTGTATACGATGGAAATATATCTATAGACTTTCATTGACATGTGAGTTTAAAATGCATACTGTACATTCTCATGTAGTGGGAATGCAGCCTTAAAGGTTAAATGAGATGACATGTGACATGATGAGATAGACATGGGTATGTACAGTGCTTAGCACACAAATAACTATGCTGTCCTCCCTTTTTTTTATCTGCCTGAAAGAGTTAAACATGTGTATGTGGCAGTTCCTGTCTGAGTCAGGACTGGGTCAGACTACAGTGTGACACTCACTGATAAGAAATTACAACTATAAAACACTTTCCTAGCACAAAATGAATTCTGAGAGCAGAAAAGAGATAAAAAGGGACAATAGTTCATAGATTTTAACTCTGGTCTACTTCAATGAATGTGTCATTAAGAAAAAACAATAAAACAGTAAAAAAACTTTAAAAAGTAGATTTAAATATAAAATAAAACTGTGGAATGTATTAAAAAGTCATTTTTAGGCGAAGGAGGATAGATACAATTATTTCATTAGTTTATTTTCACCTCGGGTATCCTTTAACCACTTGAGGACTACAGTGCTAAACCCCCCTATAGACCAGGCCATTTTGTGTAAATTGGCCACTGCAGCTTTAAGGCCAAGCTGCAGGGCCGCACAACTCGGCACAAAAGTGATTTCCCCCCCCCCCCCCTTTTCTCCCCACCAACAGAGCTCTCTGTTGGTGGCGGGGTCTGATCGCCACCCTAGTGTTTGTTTTTTTAAACAAATATTTACATCCTTTATTTTCTTATTATTTTTTTTATTTATTTGTTGTTGTTTTTTTAAAACCCCTCCCTCCCCCCAGCCAGCCAATCCTGGCATCAGCTGTCATAGACTTCTGCCTATGAGAGTCGGTCGCTCCCTTAGGCCTCGTTCACATCAGGGCCGTTTCTGTGCGCTTTTTACAGCGCACTGCCCTGTGCGATCAGCAAGGTATTTACTTTCCCATGTAACTAAATGCAGCTGGTTCACATCTATGCGCTGCGCTGAGCAGCGTTACAGAAACGTAGGGTTGCATGCATTTCTCTGCGTTGAGCTGGAAAGCGCACATCAATGCAAGTAAATGGGTGCGCTTTTTTAGCGCATAGAAGCGAGTACAAGCGCATAGAAGCGCATGCGTTTTTTACCCCTAATTGGAGAAAAAAAATACATTTACATACAAAAACAAAGTTTTATTGACAACTGCTGCTGGTACAACAAGCAAAACGTGCTTTAAAGAAGCGCAGCGCAACGCACAGAAACGCGCACTGAAGCGCGCACAAGCGCATGTGTTTTTTACCACGCGCTTTCACACGTTTTTCAGCGCAGCAGGTGTGAACGAGGCCTTAGTGTCCCAGGGGGACAGCTGTCCCCAGTACAGCGCTGCTGCAGATCGCAGAACTGTACACAGGTAGTTCGCCGTCTAACAGTATCCCGAGCGGCGATCACTGCAGCGTGCGCGCGATCTGCTGCAGGAGCCGTCCCCATGACTTGACGCCAATTGGCGTTAGGCGGTCCTGGGGCTGCCGCCGTGTCCATGCCCCTTGGCGTGACGCTGTCGTTAGGTAGTTAAAGAGGAACTGTAACCAAGGATGGAACTTCATCCCAATCGATAGCTGATACCCTTTCTCCCATGAGAAATCTTTACCTTTACTCAAATAGATCATCGGGGGCTGTATGGCTAATATTGTGGTGCAACCCCTCCCACAGTGTGATGTCAGCACTTAGGTCCTGACATCACACTATGGGAGTCTTGTTGCATCGTGGGAAATAACAGCTGTTTTCAAATGCCAAGCAATCAGTATCTCCCTGTGTGCTTATGTTTTATCTATAAATAAACAACCCTTTAGCCTATCACATTTCTAGGGTGTGTGCTTATAGGTAATGGCATTTGGTGCTGTATTATAAAAATAATTACCCGCAGGCTGATTGTGGATCAAACAACATGAACAAATTACATGGCAAATATCAATCATTTCTTGATCTCTCTTCTATTTTTTTACTTCTCACTTAGCAATGTATTGATTTATTTTTTTATTTTCACAAAATTTCCTCTTTAACGTGTCCCATTTATGGTAAAATCTCCTGAACAACTTGATTGGTCGGTAGTTTTGCTGCTCCATGTTTCCATCATTCTGTTTATGTTTTTTCCAAAATGATCCCACTAATTGGATTATGTTATATTTTTTGTCTCCGTATGCGTGCTCAAATGATCGTTTCTGCAAATATATTGCAAGCGCTGAGCGATTTATAGAGGTTTTTTGAAATGCTTTTACAACCGCTTTCTGGGTGAGTTTTGCTTAGAAAAGCGCTTTTCTAATCGCTTTTGTGGAACGATTTATTTTTTCACTTCCTGACGTCAGTCAAGAAGTGAACTCTTTGACCAGGAAATAAATAAATAAAATGTATTTATTCATAAAAGTGCTCGGGAAATCGCTTTTCAAAGCGCTTTGCGATTTCCCTATACTTTGTATTGAAAAGCAAATGCTCAGGAAATGGTGCAGGAGCCGCGTCTGCGATTGGAAAGAAAGCTCATCGCTCATGTGAGATCAATCACATAGAGCAACATTGAGTAGTGCTTTTAAAGCGATTTTATAAATTGCCAGCACTAAAAAAAAAATTGAAAATGCTCACAGTGTGAACAAGCCCTAAATGGGCACCTTTAGTCAATAAATAGCACAAATAAATAAAGGGATTGCAAATAAAAGCCGTGCGCACTGCGCAGGCTCTCACATTTTTATCAATTAATGAAAGGAAAGAAAAAGGGAGGAAACACACAACTTGCAATACTACCAATCACCACCAGGAAATTAAAGAAACAAAAAAAAAAAAAAAAGATATGTTATTGATTAACCCTTTCGGGACCGGCCACCTAACCCCCCTTCAGGACCAGGCATTTTTGCAGAGGGGAGGGGGGGGACGCATTTGGGGGGTCAGGCAGCCGGATCCCTGCAGGGTCTGGCTGGGCTGTCTCCCCCCTGTGTGGCCAGGTGCCCCCCCTTGTCAGCAGCAATCACGAGCCGCAGCGGATCCCTCCACTCCGGCCGACATCTCAGCTCCTACTGCTAATCAGTTCCGGGTCGATGATGTCATCAAGCCGGGACCCGGTGCTGACATCAGAAGGAGCAGAAATGCCGGCAAGAGCAGTGGGGGGCGCTGATCGTCACGAGAATGGCAGGGAGGTGAGTGGATCCTCTTCTTTCCCCCCCTGCTGCCGCAGCTGTCAAATTGATCACTACGATCCGACGGCGATCGTAGTGATCATGTGATCAGCAGCCATACGTGATGGCTGCTGATCACTGAGGGGATATGCCAGCTGTCATATGACAGCTTAACCTATTTTGGTTCCTGGACGTAGTTTCTACGTCCAGGAAACATGCACGCTACCACACGCTCCCGCGGCCGATCGTGCGCGTGCACGCGCACTCCCGGCCGCGGATTCGGTAGCCAAGGAATCAATGTATCGGGCTATGGAGCCCGATCACTGATTCCTCTCCCCCGCTGAAAAAGCGACAGCTTCTCTCGGAAGCTGGGCTTTTTCTGGCCGTCTCCTTCCCGATGCGTCTCTCTAAGCGCGTGCTACGCTTAGAGTGACGTCATGTAAACAAACTCATGGCCGCCATCTTGTGGCCAAAAAGTAATACTACACCTGAAAAAAAAGAAAGAATTAACACACATTTACATTATAAATCTATTGTTTACCTCCCACCCTCCCAAAAGTACCCAAATAAAATGTTTAGTATATAAAAAAAAAACCATTACAATTAAAAAAAAAAAAAAAACATGTAAATATTTACCTAAGGGTCTAAACTTTTTAAATATCAATGTAAAGATGAAATATTTCTATATTTTTTTTATTTTAAACTTGTTAATAGTGATAGATGCAAAATGGAAAAAATGCACCTTTATTTCCAAATAAAATATTGTCGCCATACATTGTGATAGGGACATAATTTTAACGGTGTAATAACCGGGACATATGGGCATATACAATACGTGAGTTTTAATTATGGACGCATGTATTATTTTAAAACTATAATGGCTGAAAACTGAGAAATAATGAATTTTTCCATTTTTTTCTTATTCTTCCTGTTAAAATGCGTTTACAGTAAAGTGGCTCTTAGCAAAATGTACCCCCCAAAGAAAGCCTAATTGGTGGCGGAAAAAACAAGATATAGATCAGTGCATTGTGATAAGTAGTGATAAAGTTATAGGCTAATCAATGGGAGGTGAACATTTCTCTCGTGAAAACCACGGAACCTGAATGGGTTAATCTCCCCTTTACGGTGCGCACGATCGCATCGGGACGGTTCGTTAGCACGGACGTTGAATCAACGTCCAGTCAGAGTGGTAGCACCACCTGCTGGACGTTGATTTAACGTACTTGGTTCCCAAAAGGTTAATAATAATAACTATAATAATAACGGACATATAATAATATGGTAGGAAATATAACTATGATAGGATTAGACTGTTAGCTCCTCTGAGGACAGTCAGTGACATAACTATGTACTCTGTAAAGTGCTGCAGCATATGTCAGTGCTATATAAATACATAAAAATATGGTAGGACATTAGGCTATGACTATGGTAGGATTCGATTGTGAGCTCCTCTGAGGACAGTCAGTGACATGACTATGTACTCTGTAAAGTGTTGCAGAATATGTCAGTGGTATATAAATACATAATAACTATTTGACTATGACCATAATAATAATCATTGTTCTGAAGTTATACTAGCTCCAGCATTCTCAAAAATTGCCACAAGATGTCACTGTAGGAGTGATGAAAGAACCCTATTTACAGTATTTCAATATTCAGTAGTCATCAGTTATGAACCTCTGTAACTGATGACTAGTAAATCTGTTCATAACTGATGACTAGTGAATCTTGAAATAAATAGTGTTCTTTTAGACTCCTACAGTGACATCTTGTGGCAATGTTTCAATGATTCAATTGGCTGTTTTTCTCAAAATGTCAAAAGCACTGCGTGTAGCACTTTTACAGCGACTGGCTATTAGTATGGAAAAAAACTTGTAGTCCATCTTTAGTCCTTTTGGTGCTGGGATTTACTGTGAGGAGTTAGGAGGTGAGGTTAGTGGTAGGCAATAAGAAGGGCAGGAAGGGGTTGTAGTTTGTCAGCAGTGGTGCTCATCCAGATTCCGGATATCTGGGTAGCCCGGATATCCAAACTTTTTTCAGCTATCCGATTCAGATTCGGATTCCAGATTTTTTTTTCAAATCCGGATAGCTATCTGCGGATATTTGGTCACATACCCGGATATCCATAGATATTCGGCGGATATCCGGATCCGAATACTGTAACTAAGGAGATGACATCATTGAGCCAATCAGAGGGCTCCCAGCAGAAGCCCTAGCAACCAATCACAGAAGGGAACCTTGGCCAGCCCCACCTGACCTCATTGAGCCAATCAGAGGGCTCCCAGCCTAAGCCCTGGCACCCAATCACAGAAAGGAACCCTGGCCAGCCCCCACCCCCCACCCCCGTGGGTGCCATGATGAGAAATCTCGTCCTGTGTGACTGCTCAGTCACTGAGAGACATGCTGCAGTGCTGCTGGCCTAGCAAGTGCTGTGTACAGTGATAAACCTAAAGCTGTTCAGTGATTAACCCGTTCACTGTCACTACACTATTGTGTAATGTTAATTAGCTTGATTTCATTCTGTGACAGTCAGAGTGTGTGCTGCATGAGGGCTGCAGCTGCTATGTGTCTGTGTGTGTGCTGTGCACAGACCAGGCCAGCTGCTGCAGTGTTGGACAGCTATTAGCCTTAGCTAGCTACAGTATAGGTTAGGTTAGGGATTAGGGAATAGGATTACTGTTTTATTGTGTAGTTAGTACTGTAGTACTGCAGTCAGTGCTAGTAGTTGTTAGAGTAGGAGTACTACTGTGTTAGCTTACTACAGAACTCCTGTGCTGCTGAGCAGTGCCAGTGTGACAGTGTCTTCTCCTCTTCTGTCTGACTGTCACTCGGCACTTGGCACATGGCCCTTGGCACTTGGCACGTGTAACGTGGCATTTGGCACTTTGCACGTGGCACTTTGCACTTGGCACTTTGCACTTGGCACGTACCAAGTGCCACATGCCACGTCCGGCATGCTCCTGACAGATGTTGCACCTGCTGCTGCCGCATTGCCCTACTCCTGCTGCCTTTGCTGCTCCCACCGCCAGGGTGCCAAAGGACACTGCTGCTGTGCTGATACCACCTATATTTAACCCAAAACAATTGCTGCATAATTTTTTGGAGGTGTCTGGGCTGAAAACTGCCACTGCACTTTGCACGTGAAGTGGCACTTTGCACTTTGCACGTGGCACTTTGCACGTGACGTGGCACTTTGCATGTGGTACTTTGTACGTGGCACTTTGCACGTTGCACGTGATGTGGTACTTTGCACGTTGCACGTGATGTGGTATTTTGCACTTTGCACTTTGCACGTGACGTGGCACTTTGCACTTTGCACGTGGCACTTTGCACTTTGCACGTGGCACTTTGCACGTGACACTTTGCACGTGACGTGGCACTTTGCACTTTGCATGTGACGTGGCACTTTGCATGTGGCACGTGCCGAGTGACAGTCAGACAGCAGAGGAGAAGACACTGTCACACTGGCACTGCTCACAGCACAGCAGTTCTGTAGTAAGCTAACACAGTAGTACTACTAGTCTAACAACTACCAGCACTGACTGCAGTACTACAGTACTAACTAGAGATGGGCCGAACGGTTCGCCGGCGAACGGTTCCAGGCGAACTTCGGGGGTTCGCGTTCGCCTGGACCAAGCGAACTTTCCCGGAAGTTCGATTCACCCCATAATGCTCTATGAGGGTCAACTTTGACCCTCTGCATCACAGTCAGCAGGCACATTGTAGCCATTCACGCTACACTAAGCCCTAGAGCCCCACCCCCCCTTATATAAGGCAGGCTCCGGCGGCCATTACACTCACTCGTGTGCCTGCTAGAGACAGACTAGGGAGAGCTGCTGCAGACTTGTTCTCTTAGGGACAGACAAGAAGGCTCTTGCCTTCTTAGCTTGCTCCTAGCTGAATCTTAGTGCTATAATAGCGCCCCAGAACAGCTCTTTTCAGAGCTCATCCTGCTCGTGTGATCAATTTTTTTTTTCTATGTTTGAAACTGACACTTGTGTTTTTTAGACAGAATTGCTAATTCATACTGTGTGTCCCACTGCCAGCAGCAGCAGCAGCAGCACATTCAGTGACTACTACCTGTGTGTGTGAGACACTTGTGTTGCTTAGACAGCATTGCTAATTCATAATGTGTGTGTCCCACTGCCAGCAGCCCACCAGCATTCAGAAGCACATTCAGTGACTACCTGTGTGTGTCACAGGGAGCTGCACATTGTACTACCCACCCAGTACTGCATTTACCTACTACTAGTACCTGTTGTGTTTAGTTAACCCACCTCATCACTGCATACACCTACGTTTGTGTTGAGTGAACCCACCTCGCTGCACATAACTACCTTTTGTGTTGAGTGAATTTGCCTCACTGCATATAACGACCTTTTAAGTTGAGTGAACTCACCTCACTGCATATCTACCTTTTCTGTTGAGTGAACTCACCTCAATGCATATAACTAATTAACTACCTTTGTGTTGAGTGAACTCAGCTGACTGCATCTAACTACCTGTTGTGTTCAGTGAACTCACCTCACTGCATATATAACTACCTTTGGGTTGAGTGAACTCACCTCACTGCACATAGCTACCTTTTGTGTTCAGTGAACTCACCTCACTGCATATAACTACGTTTGTGTTGAGTGAACTCAGCTGACTGCATCTA
The DNA here is from genome assembly GCF_040937935.1 of Hyperolius riggenbachi. Taxonomy (NCBI): domain Eukaryota; kingdom Metazoa; phylum Chordata; class Amphibia; order Anura; family Hyperoliidae; genus Hyperolius; species Hyperolius riggenbachi. Next base: position 49,370,366 of record NC_090652.1, on the reverse strand, counting down.
ACTACCTTTTGTGTTCAGTGAACTCACCTCACTGCATATATAACTACCTTTGGGTTGAGTGAACTCACCTCACTGCACATAGCTACCTTTTGTGTTCAGTGAACTCACCTCACTGCATATATAACTACCTTTGTGTTCAGTGAACTCACCTCACTGCATATATAACTACCTTTGAGTTGAGTGAACTCAGCTGACTGCATCTAACTACCTGTTGTGTTCAGTGAACTCACCTCACTGCATATAACTACGTTTGTGTTGAGTGAACTCAGCTGACTGCATCTAACTACCTGTTGTGTTCAGTGAACTCACCTCACTGCATATATAACTACCTTTGTGTTGAGTGAACTCAGCTGACTGCATCTAACTACCTGTTGTGTTCAGTGAACTCACCTCACTGCATATATAGAGTTGGGCCGAACGGTTCGCCTGCGAATGGTTCCATGCGAACTTCAGTGGTTCGCGTTCGCGTCCCGCAGGTGAACTTTTGCGGAAGTTCGGTTCGCCCCATAATGCACCATGAGGGTCAACTTTGACCCTCTACATCACAGTCAGCAGGCCCAGTGTAGCCAATTAGGCTACACTAGCCCCTGGAGCCACTCCCCCCCTTATAAAAGGCAGGCAGCGGCGGCCATTACGCTCACTCGTGTGCCTGCGTTAGTGAGAGTAGGGCGAGCTGCTGCATACTGTCTCTCATAGGGAAAGATTAGTTAGGCTTAGCTTGTTCCTGGCTGCATACCTGTTCTGTTCAGTGAGCCCACCATACCTGTTCTGTTCAGTGAGCCCACTGGATACCTGCATACCTGTTCAGTGAACCTGCCACTGCATACCTGTTCTGTGAACCCACCACTGCATACCTGTTCAGTGAACCCACCACTGCATACCTGTTCTGTGAACCCGCCACTGCATACCTGTTCTGTGAACCCGCCACTGCATACCTGTTCTGTGAACCCGCCACTGCATACCTGTTCAGTGAACCCACCACTGCATACCTGTTCAGTGAACCTGCCACTGCATACCTGTTCTGTGAACCCACCACTGCATACCTGTTCTGTGAACCCACCACTGCATACCTGTTCAGTGAACCCACCACTGCATACCTGTTCAGTGAACCCACCACTGCATACCTGTTCAGTGAACCCACTACTGCATACCTGTTCAGTGAACCCACCACTGCATACCTGTTCAGTGAACCCACCACTGCATACCTGTTCAGTGAACCCACCACTGCATACCTGTTCAGTGAACCCACCACTGCATACCTGTTCTGTGAACCCACCACTGCATACCTGTTCAGTGAACCCGCCACTGCATACCTGTTCAGTGAACCCACCACTGCATACCTGTTCTGTGAACCCACCACTGCATACCTGTTCAGTGAACCCGCCACTGCATACCTGTTCATTGAACCTGCCACTGCATACCTGTTCTGTGAACCCACCACTGCATACCTGTTCTGTGAACCCACCACTGCATACCTGTTCAGTGAACCCACCACTGCATACCTGTTCAGTGAACCTGCCACTGCATACCTGTTCTGTGAACCCACCACTGCATACCTGTTCAGTGAACCCGCCACTGCATACCTGTTCAGTGAACCCGCCACTGCATACCTGTTCTGTGAACCCACCACTGCATACCTGTTCTGTGAACCCACCACTGCATACCTGTTCTGTGAACCCACCACTGCATACCTGTTCAGTGAACCCACCACTGCATACCTGTTCAGTGAACCCACCACTGCATACCTGTTCAGTGAACCCACCACTGCATACCTGTTCAGTGAACCCACCACTGCATACCTGTTCAGTGACCCCGCCACTGCATACCTGTTCAGTGAACCCGCCACTGCATACCTGTTCTGTGAACCCACCACTGCATACCTGTTCAGTGAACCCACCACTGCATACCTGTTCTGTGAACCCACCACTGCATACCTGTTCTGTGAACCCACCACTGCATACCTGTTCTGTGAACCCACCACTGCATACCTGTTCTGTGAACCCACCACTGCATACCTGTTCTGTGAACCCGCCACTGTATACCTGTTCTGTTCAGTGAACCCGCCACTGCCGTCACTACACAAACAGCTGTTTGCGCTGCGTTACACGGTGAGTTTGGTGTGTCAGTGTGAAGCAGTACCTTAATTACACTACCTGATTGATGTATACACATGCAAGATGTTTTAAAGCACTTTAGGCCTGTCATTTAGCATTCAATGTGATTTCTCCCCTAAAACGCTGCTTTGCGTCAAATCCAGAATTTTCCCGGGGTCTTTTGGCGTGTATCCCACTCCGCCATGCCCCCCTCCAGGTGTTAGACCCCTTGAAACATCTTTTCCATCACTTTTGTGGCCAGCATAATGTTTTTTTTATTTCAAAGTTCGCATCCCCATTGAAGTCTATTGCGGTTCGCGAACTTTAACGCGAACCGAACCTTCCGCGGAAGTTCGCGAACCCGGTTCGCGAACCTAAAATCGGAGGTTCGGCCCAACTCTATGCATATATAACTACCTTTGGGTTGAGTGAACTCAGCTCACTGCACATAGCTACCTTTTGTGTTCAGTGAACTCACCTCACTGCATATATAACTACCTTTGTGTTCAGTGAACTCAGCTGACTGCATCTAACTACCTGTTGTGTTCAGTGAACTCACCTCACTGCATATATAACTACCTTTGGGTTGAGTGAACTCACCTCACTGCATATCTACCTTTTCTGTTGAGTGAACTCACCTCACTGCATATATAACTACCTTTGGGTTGAGTGAACTCACCTCACTGCACATAGCTACCTTTTGTGTTCAGTGAACTCACCTCACTGCATATATAACTACCTTTGGGTTGAGTGAACTCACCTCACTGCATATCTACCTTTTCTGTTGAGTGAACTCACATCACTGCATATATAACTACCTTTGGGTTGAGTGAACTCAGCTGACTGCATCTAACTACTTGTTGTGTTCAGTGAACTCACCTCACTGCATATATAACTACCTTTGGGTTGAGTGAACTCACCTCACTGCACATAGCTACCTTTTGTGTTCAGTGAACTCACCTTACTGCATATAACTACCTTTGTGTTGAGTGAACTCAGCTGACTGCATCTAACTACCTGTTGTGTTTAGTGAACTCACCTCACTGCATATATAACTACCTTTGGGTTGAGTGAACTCACCTCACTGCACATAGCTACCTTTTGTGTTCAGTGAACTCACCTCACTGCATATATAACTACCTTTGTGTTGAGTGAACTCAGCTGACTGCATCTAACTACCTGTTGTGTTCAGTGAACTCACCTCACTGCATATATAACTACCTTTGTGTTGAGTGAACTCAGCTGACTGCATCTAACTACCTGTTGTGTTCAGTGAACTCACCTCACTGCATATATAGAGTTGGGCCGAACGGTTCGCCTGCGAATGGTTCCATGCGAACTTCAGTGGTTCGCGTTCGCGTCCCGCAGGTGAACTTTTGCGGAAGTTCGGTTCGCCCCATAATGCACCATGAGGGTCAACTTTGACCCTCTACATCACAGTCAGCAGGCCCAGTGTAGCCAATTAGGCTACACTAGCCCCTGGAGCCACCCCCCCCCTTATAAAAGGCAGGCAGCGGCGGCCATTACGCTCACTCGTGTGCCTGCGTTAGTGAGAGTAGGGCGAGCTGCTGCATACTGTCTCTCATAGGGAAAGATTAGTTAGGCTTAGCTTGTTCCTGGCTGCATACCTGTTCTGTTCAGTGAGCCCACCATACCTGTTCTGTTCAGTGAGCCCACTGGATACCTGCATACCTGTTCAGTGAACCTGCCACTGCATACCTGTTCTGTGAACCCACCACTGCATACCTGTTCAGTGAACCCACCACTGCATACCTGTTCTGTGAACCCGCCACTGCATACCTGTTCTGTGAACCCGCCACTGCATACCTGTTCTGTGAACCCGCCACTGCATACCTGTTCAGTGAACCCACCACTGCATACCTGTTCAGTGAACCTGCCACTGCATACCTGTTCTGTGAACCCACCACTGCATACCTGTTCTGTGAACCCACCACTGCATACCTGTTCAGTGAACCCACCACTGCATACCTGTTCAGTGAACCCACCACTGCATACCTGTTCAGTGAACCCACCACTGCATACCTGTTCAGTGAACCCACCACTGCATACCTGTTCAGTGAACCCACCACTGCATACCTGTTCAGTGAACCCACCACTGCATACCTGTTCAGTGAACCCACCACTGCATACCTGTTCTGTGAACCCGCCACTGCATACCTGTTCAGTGAACCCGCCACTGCATACCTGTTCAGTGAACCCACCACTGCATACCTGTTCTGTGAACCCACCACTGCATACCTGTTCAGTGAACCCGCCACTGCATACCTGTTCATTGAACCTGCCACTGCATACCTGTTCTGTGAACCCACCACTGCATACCTGTTCAGTGAACCCACCACTGCATACCTGTTCAGTGAACCCGCCACTGCATACCTGTTCTGTGAACCCACCACTGCATACCTGTTCAGTGAACCCGCCACTGCATACCTGTTCAGTGAACCCGCCACTGCATACCTGTTCTGTGAACCCACCACTGCATACCTGTTCTGTGAACCCACCACTGCATACCTGTTCAGTGAACCCACCACTGCATACCTGTTCAGTGAACCCACCACTGCATACCTGTTCAGTGAACCCACCACTGCATACCTGTTCAGTGAACCCACCACTGCATACCTGTTCAGTGACCCCGCCACTGCATACCTGTTCAGTGAACCCGCCACTGCATACCTGTTCTGTGAACCCACCACTGCATACCTGTTCAGTGAACCCACCACTGCATACCTGTTCTGTGAACCCACCACTGCATACCTGTTCTGTGAACCCACCACTGCATACCTGTTCTGTGAACCCACCACTGCATACCTGTTCTGTGAACCCACCACTGCATACCTGTTCTGTGAACCCGCCACTGTATACCTGTTCTGTTCAGTGAACCCGCCACTGCCGTCACTACACAAACAGCTGTTTGCGCTGCGTTACACGGTGAGTTTGGTGTGTCAGTGTGAAGCAGTACCTTAATTACACTACCTGATTGATGTATACACATGCAAGATGTTTTAAAGCACTTTAGGCCTGTCATTTAGCATTCAATGTGATTTCTCCCCTAAAACGCTGCTTTGCGTCAAATCCAGAATTTTCCCGGGGTCTTTTGGCGTGTATCCCACTCCGCCATGCCCCCCTCCAGGTGTTAGACCCCTTGAAACATCTTTTCCATCACTTTTGTGGCCAGCATAATGTTTTTTTTATTTCAAAGTTCGCATCCCCATTGAAGTCTATTGCGGTTCGCGAACTTTAACGCGAACCGAACCTTCCGCGGAAGTTCGCGAACCCGGTTCGCGAACCTAAAATCGGAGGTTCGGCCCAACTCTATGCATATATAACTACCTTTGGGTTGAGTGAACTCAGCTCACTGCACATAGCTACCTTTTGTGTTCAGTGAACTCACCTCACTGCATATATAACTACCTTTGTGTTCAGTGAACTCAGCTGACTGCATCTAACTACCTGTTGTGTTCAGTGAACTCACCTCACTGCATATATAACTACCTTTGGGTTGAGTGAACTCACCTCACTGCATATCTACCTTTTCTGTTGAGTGAACTCACCTCACTGCATATATAACTACCTTTGGGTTGAGTGAACTCACCTCACTGCACATAGCTACCTTTTGTGTTCAGTGAACTCACCTCACTGCATATATAACTACCTTTGGGTTGAGTGAACTCACCTCACTGCATATCTACCTTTTCTGTTGAGTGAACTCACATCACTGCATATATAACTACCTTTGGGTTGAGTGAACTCAGCTGACTGCATCTAACTACTTGTTGTGTTCAGTGAACTCACCTCACTGCATATATAACTACCTTTGGGTTGAGTGAACTCACCTCACTGCACATAGCTACCTTTTGTGTTCAGTGAACTCACCTTACTGCATATAACTACCTTTGTGTTGAGTGAACTCAGCTGACTGCATCTAACTACCTGTTGTGTTTAGTGAACTCACCTCACTGCATATATAACTACCTTTGGGTTGAGTGAACTCACCTCACTGCACATAGCTACCTTTTGTGTTCAGTGAACTCACCTCACTGCATATATAACTACCTTTGTGTTGAGTGAACTCAGCTGACTGCATCTAACTACCTGTTGTGTTCAGTGAACTCACCTCACTGCATATATAACTACCTTTGGGTTGAGTGAACTCACCTCACTGCATATCTACCTTTTCTGTTGAGTGAACTCACCTCACTGCATATACCTAGCTTTCCCCCGAGATGGACAAAATGGACAAACCAGGTTGAGGAAGAGGTATAGGCAGACCCAGAGGAAGGACACCTGGCACTGGCAGGTCTGTGCGAGGTGGTGTTGCTGTGATTTTGTGCGGACCTGGACCAAAGTACAGTGCTCAGAAGAAGGCACGTGCCATCACTTCCCAAAATTGTGAGGACGTGCTTGAGTATTCAACACAGAACACCTCATCTCCCGCAGCCACCAGCGCTACAACAAGCACCACATCCACTGCATTTGACACTTCGCAGGAGTTATTTGGTGGTGGTGGTGAAATCACTGATTCACAGCCACTACTGCAACAACAAGAAGAAGGCGCAGGTACACCACCTCATACGTCTGAGTTAGGTGGCGATAGTATGGACGTAATGTGTGAGGAGGGGCATGATGAACCACCTGAAGTTGGTGCAGTTGTGGAGTTGTCTGAGGAAAGCGAAGCTGGGCAGTAGGATTATGATGCCGATTATAAGGATGCCACGTATGTTCCCAATAGAGGAGGTGACCAGGGGGACAGTTCAGAGGGGGAGCCAGAGAGGAGTAGGAGGAGACAACTCCATGATAGAAGCAGAGGGAGCTCGTCCTCAGAAACGGCTGGGGGCAGTGTCTGGCTTCATGTATCGCCAGCTATGGCCAGCCAGCCAACATGCCCTTCAACGTCAGCTGCTGATGCCACCGTAGCGCCATCACCCCAGGGGGGCTCAGCGGTTTGGAAATTTTTTAAAGTGTGTGTCTCAGATCGGAGCAAAGCCATCTGTTGTCCCTGCCAGCAAAAATTGAGCCGTGGAAAGGCCAACTCTCACGTAGGGACAAGTGCCTTACGAAGGCACCTGGAGAGAAGGCACAAACAGCTATGGCAAGAACACCTGAGGAAAAGCAGCACCCCTTAAAAGACAAGCCACCCTCCTTCTCCTCTTCCTCCTTCAGGTGCATTGTCTTCATCCGCTTTCTCCCTTGAACCTTCACAGCCACCCTCCTTCACACCGCCTCTGCCCTTGAGCGATTCCTGCTCCTCTGCCCACAGCAGTAGCCAGGTGTCCGTGAAGGAAGTCTTTGAGCGGAAGAAGCCAATTTCGGCCAGTCACCCTCTTGCCCGGCGTCTGACAGCTGGTGTGGCGGAACTATTAGCTTGCCAGCTATTACCATACAAGCTGATGGAGTCAGAGGCTTTCCGTAAATTTGTGGCCATAGGGAGGGACACCACAGTGGAAGATACCAGGCCGCACTTTTTTTTCACGAAAGGCCATACCCAAACTGTACCGTGCAGTTCAGAGGCAAGTGGTGTCATCTATTGCGAAGAGCGTTGGGTCAAGGGTCCACCTGACCACAGACGCCTGGTCTGCAAATCACGGTCAGGGCAGCTACAGCATGGGTCTCAGCAGGCTCCCACTTTGGGCCGGAATCCAACCTTCATTCCCCGCCCATTACCCGTGGACGTGGTGACAACAATGGCAGACTTGCCCTCCATAACGGATTCCCGTTAAAGGATTTAAAGTTGATTCATTACAATTAGGGCCTCAAAAGGTCCTCCTGAGTCCTGTATTGTTATTTTTGGTCACTACATCGGGGCGGGCGTGCATGCCTGCCTGCTGCCCTCCTTGCCTGGATGTGTGGTGGTAGCCGTTGCTCAGGCTCCAACTCCGGAACGCAATACAACCATCTACAGTTCCAAACAATTTAAAAATACAACCATCTACAATTTCAAACAATTTAAAAATACAACCATCTACATTTTAAAACAATTTAAAAATACAACCATCTACATTTTAAAACAATTTAAAAATACAACCATCTACAGTTTCAAACAATTTAAAAAAAATGGCAAAAAATTTGCCCTCAGTAAAACATTCCTGGCAAATGCTTTCGACTTGGTTTGTCTTCCGCTGGGTCAAGGGTCCATCTGACCACAGATGCCTGGTCTGCAAAGCACGGTCAGGGCAGCTACAGCATGGGTCTCAGCAGGGTCCCACTTCGGGCCGGAATCCAATCTTCATTCCCCGCCCATTACCCGTGGACGTGGTGACAACAATGGCAGACTTGCCCTCCATAACAGATTCCCCTTAAAGGATTTAAAGTTGATTCATTACAATTAGGGCCTCAAAAGGTCCTCCTGAGTCCTGTATTGTTATTTTTGGTCACTACCTTGGGGCGGGCGTGCATGCCTGCCTGCTGCCCTCCTTGGGTGTGTAGTGGTAGCCGTTGCTCAGGCTCCACACCGGATTCCATCCCTCATTCCCCGGCCATTACCCGGGGTCACAAATGGCAGACTTGCCCGCCTCCATATGATTCTCGTGAAAGGAATGTGGTGTCATCTTTGCCCGCCATAACTGGTTCTCGTTAAAGGATTTAAAGTACATTCATTCAAATACACAGCAGGGCCTCGAAAGTCCTCCTCCTGTATTGTTATTTTTGGTCACTACCTCGGGGCGGGCGTGCATGCCTGCCTGCTGCCCTCCTTGGATGTGTAGTGGTAGCCGTTGCTCAGGCTCCACACCGGATTCAAACCCTCATTCCCCGGCCATTACCCGGGGTCACAATGCCAGACTTGCCCGCCTACATAGGATTCTCATTGTAGCGGTACTGAACAAGTACACAGCAAGTAGAAAATGTAATTTAAAAACAAAACGTAAGCTTTTTAACAATGCCATGGAAAGTTGAGAAGGCAGTCACACATTACCTGACATCACTGAGTGAGGAAGAGCAATCTCGCCATGTTGCGCAGTAGTCCAGCATGGCCGTCACTACACAAACAGCTGGTAACTTGCGGTGCGTTACACAGTTAGTTTGGTGCGTCAGTGTGAAGCAGTACTCTAATTACACTTCCTGATTGATGTATACACATGCAAGATGTTTTAAAGCACGTTAGGCCTGCAATTTAGCATTCAATGTGATTTCTGCCCTTAAAACGCTGTTTTGCGTCACATCCAGATTTTTCCCCGGGACTTTTGGTGTGTATCCCACTCCGCCATGCCCCCTCCAGGTGTTAGACCCCTTGAAACATCTTTTCCATCACTTTTGTGGCCAGCATAATTTTTTCTATTTTTCAAAGTTTGCCTCCCCATTGCAGTCTATTGCGGTTCGCGAACTTTTTCGCAAACCGAACCTTCCGCGGAAGTTCGCGAACCTAAAATCGGAGGTTCGGCCCATCACTAGTACTAACTACACAATAACACTGTAATCCTATTCCCTAATCCCTAACCTAACCTATACCTAAGGCTAATAGCTGGCCAGCAGGCAGCAGCTGGCCTGGTCTGTGCACAGCAGACACACACAGACACATAGCAGCTGCCTGCAGCACACACTCTGACTGTCACACAAATGACATCAAGCTAATAATGATTTAACAATAGTGTAGTGATATCGAAGGGTTTAATCACTGAACAGGTTTTGGTTTATCACTGTGTACAGCCCTTGCTAGGCCAGCAGCACTGCAGCACACACTCTGACTGTCATACAATGACATCAATCAAGCTAATTAACGATTTAACAATAGTGATAGTAGTGAAGGGGTTATTCACTAAACAGCTTATCACTGTGTACAGTCCTTGCTAGGCCAGCAGCACTGGAGCACACACTCTGACTGTCACACTATGAAATCAATCAAGCTAATTAACAATTTAAAAATAGTGTAGTGATAGTGAAGGGGTTAATTACTGTACAGCTTTAGGTTTACTGTTTACTGTGTACGGCCCTTGCTAGGCCAGCAGCACTGGAGCATGTCTCTCAGTGAGCATTCAGCAAGCTAGGATGATATGTCTCATTATGGCAGCCCTCATTATACAGGGGGGCTGGCCAGTGTTCTTTTCTGTGATTGGGTGCCAGGGTTTAGGTTGGGAGCCCTCTGATTGGCTCAATGAGGTCAGGTGGGGCTGGCCAGGGTTCCCCTCTGTGATTGGTTGCTAGAACTTCTGCTGGGAGCCCTCTGATTGGCTCCAGGACGTCATCTCCTTAGTTACAGTATTTCGGATCCGGATATCCGCGTTATGCGCCCAAATATCCACAGATAGCTATCCAGATTTCTAGAGGAATCCGAATCGGATAGCTGAAAAATGGTTGGATATCCGGGTTACCCGGATATCCGGAATCCGGATGAGCAGCATTGGAGGAATGGCTGTTTTTCTATAGTAAGGAAATCCACCTGTGGCAGACTTTTGCTTCCTGTTTGCGTCCCACTGTGAAGCACTTGGCGCTCGCGTCCGGCCCCGTGTTTACGTGGGGCGGGACAGGCATGCGTCCATGCGTAAAACAAGAGGCTTCGTCCAATCGCTGATGGGCAGAGACGCATGGCTGCAGATGAGCAGCGTTTTTGAAGTTTACGGAGTCACCATTACACAACCCCTTCCCCGAAGGGGCCGTCAATGGATATGGTGAAACTAGTCTGACTATGAGCTGTCTGGTCACCCTGCTATGCCTTCCAGCTCTATCTTGAGACCACCATGTATATTGATTCGGTAACTATATGCAACTGACTGTATATTGTCTGATACATACTTGGATGTACAAATGCTCCTTTTGCTAGAGCCATCTATGCTGCTGCTGCATATGCTTTCTAACAAGCTTTACTGCAATTTAATCAGCACCACTGCACTAATCTACCTGTGCTACTACTATATATGCTACTTGATACTTGCTAATTCAAGGTCTGCTAACATCACTATAAGCTAAATACTTAAGGTTTTTCTTGGGGCTGATATGTTATTGCTGCTGGACAAATAGCAAGAGACGGGGAAACTGCAATTGGTTTCTGCCTTGTTTCTACAGTAATATGCTTGGACTGCTACTGGGTCCTCTACAGCTATAATCTCAGGGCCGGATTTAGGCCAAGGCCTAGGGCACCTCAGGAGGAAGGGCACCAAAGCAGCAGGCTAAACTGGTGCAGCATTTGTAAGCTTGCAAATGCTGCAATGCAGGGAGATCAGGCAAGCCTGACCTCAGTACTCTGCTGCTAGCCGCCTGTGCAGCAGCCACCTTGCTCTCTGTGCATGTTTGCATTGTGGCTGGCGGCAATAGACTTGGGAAGCATTGAAGACGGAGGGGAAGAGGAAGCTTCTGCACTGGAGACGAGCGGAGAAATGAGTGACACAGATGGCTGCTGTGGTGTGAAGACGAGCTGGCTACCTATACTGAAAGGGGGGTGGGGGGAGGAGGGATTAAGGGAGTCATCTGGCTACCTATACTGGAGGGAAAGGAAGGAGGGGTCATCTGGCTACCTATACTAGAGGGAAGGGTCATCTTGCTACCTATACTGTAGGGGAAGGGGGAGGAGTCATCTGGCTACCTATACTGGAGGGGGGGGGGTCATCAGGCTACCTATACTAGAGGGAAGGGGGAGGAGTCATCTGGCTACCTATACTGGAGGGGGGGGGGCATCTGGCTACCTATACTAGAGGGAAGGGGAGAGGGGTCATCTCGCTACCTATACTGAAGGGGGGCGGCTGGTGACAGTTTAGGCCACTGTCACCGGCCTCCCCCCTTCAGTATAGTACAAATCCGGCCCTGTATAATCTTAACATTATTTTGGACTGCAATTGGGTCCTTACTGTGGACTCATAATCTATGGATGGTCTACCATCAACTCTATTATTCTGGGATTAAAGCAAGAGCCATATGGTGCCTCTGTGGCTCATTTTCCTCCCTTAGGCATTGCGGACTGCGAGTGGGTCCTCGATATGGCTATACAATTTCTGTGAGCCTTGCCATTTTCTGTATCAGAGCATTACAGTGGGTTGCAAAAGTATTCGGCCCCCTTAAACTTTTCCACATTTTGTCACATTACTGCCACAAACATGAATCAATTTTATTGGAATTCCACGTGAAAGACCAACACAAAGTGGTGTACACATGAGAAGTGGAACGAAAATCATACATGATTCCAAACATTTTTTACAAATAAATAACTGCAAAGTGGGGTGTGCATAATTATTCGGCCCCCTTTGATCTGAATGCAGTCAGTTGCCTATAGACATTGCCTGATGAGTGCTAATCACTAAATGGAGTGCACCTGTGTGTAATCTAATGTCAGTACAAATTCAGCTACTCTGTGAGGGCCTCAGAGGTTGTCTAAGAGAATATTGGGAGCAACAACACCCAGAGGCGTAGCTAGAGTTTTCAGCGCCCGGGGACAGAGACAGTTTTTGAGCCCCCCCCCCCCCCGCCCTGCACCGAAAAATGAATGTGGCCATGAAATAGATTGTACTCTGTAAAGTGCTGCAAAAGAGGTAAATGTTACATAAATACATAATAATAATAATAATAATAATAATAATATGGTAGGACATTAGGCTATGACTATGGTAGGATTAGATTGTGAGCTCCTCTGAGGACAGTCAGTGACATGACTATGTACTCTGTACAGCGCTGCAGAAGATGTCAGTGCTATATAAATACATAATATGGTGGGACATTACACTATGAGACTGGCAGAAATTAGATTGTGCTCTTAGGATAAGGAAACGGGACATCAAAGCACACCCCCCACCCATGCCTTAAAGGACCACTATCACAAAAAAAGTAGGCAGTTAAAAAATGTGACAGATGACAGGTTTTGGGCCAGTCCATCTTTTTAAGGGGGATTCTCAGGGCTTTCTTTGTTTTCAACAGCATTTCCTGAACAACAGTTGCAAAATCTAACTGACATAATAGTGTGCAAGTGAGTAGGGAGGCCGGCTGGTATCTTGCTATTTTGGCAGTTAAACTGCTGTTCAGGAAAAGCTGTTGAAAACAAAGAAAGCCCTGAGAATCCCCCTTAAAAAGATGGACTGGCCCAAAACCTGTTATCTGTCACATTTTTTAACTGCCTACTTTTTTCACGATAGTGGTCCTTTAAATTTACATGCAGCACTTGGAGTGCACTGCAGTAAAAAGTGGCAGAGATACAGTGGGCCCTGCCAAATGTACATGAAATCCTCCAGTGAAGCCAACCATTACCAGGAAATGTAGTGTGATGGGCCATCTGTCTGTGTACGCATGCTCCTGGCATGCAGACAGGCTGCTTTTTGTGCGCCACCCCGTACAACAGCCCCAATGAAGTATGTGCATAAAACTTTAGTAAAGTTACCATGCACTGAGAGCGTATGGCAATTTTACCATTATACTGACAAGGTGGAAAGCATTGTAATGCGCATTATCCTAACCGAAGTTGCATTACCTAGGCAACCTGCTAATATTGCAACATGCACTACCTTGTCAGTGCAACAGTAAAATTGCTGTTCATTCTCTGCACAGGGTTACGTTAGCAAAGATTAACCCGTCAAATGCATATACGTCAAGTAAACGGCGGCACCTACAATGGATACTCACATGAGACGCTTTATATACACACACACACACACACACACACACACACAGACACAGACACGCTGTAGATTCACAAACACACACAGGCAAGCTGAAGATTCACAGACACACACAGGCAAGCTGAAGATGCACAGACACACACAGGCAAGCTGAAGATGCACAGACACACACAGACACTCTGTAGATGCACAGACACACACAGACACTCTGTAGATGCACAGACACACACACACACACATGCTGTAGATACACACACACACACAGATACTCTGTAGATGCACAGACATGCAGTAGATGCACACACACAGACACTCTGTGGATGCAGAAACACACACACACATACTGTAGATACACACACACACAGATACTCTGTAGATGCACAGACATGCAGTAGATGCACACACACAGACACTCTGTGGATGCAGACACACACACACACATACTGTAGATACACACACACACAGATACTCTGTAGATGCACAGACATGCAGTAGATGCACACACACAGACACTCTGTAGATGCACAGACACACACACACACACATACTGTAGATACACACACACACACATACTGTAGATACACACACACACAGACACTCTGTAGATGCACAGACACACACACACACATGCTGTAGATACACACACACACAGATACTCTGTAGATGCACAGACATGCAGTAGATGCACACACACAGACACTCTGTAGATGCACAGACACACACACACACACATACTGTAGATACACACACACACACATACTGTAGATACACACACACACAGACACTCTGTAGATGCACAGACACACACACACACACACACACACACACACACATGCTGTAGATACACACACACACAGATACTCTGTAGATGCACAGACATGCAGTAGATGCACACACACAGACACTCTGTGGATGCAGACACACACACTGTAGATACACAGACACAGTCTCTCTCTCTTTCACATGCAGTAGATGCACACACACACAAACACTCTGTACATGGACAGGCACACTGGAGGTGCACCGACACTCTCTCTCAATATATATACCTCCAAGCTTGTTTTTGCTGACTGTTAGAAAAATTAGAAGAGGTGTAAAGCCCCGTCTACACTATGAGAGGTTGTAGCGATCCGGCGGCTCGATTAGCCGCCGGATCGCCTCTTCCGCGTGCCCGCCGCGTCCCCGCTCGCCGCTCGTGCCCGCTCGTCCCCGCCGGCGCCGCTTATCTCCCGCACGATTCCCTGCCATTGTCCCCTCGCGGGGAGCGAGCAGGGAATCGGCGGTGCGAAGATCCGTCCTGTTGGATCTTATCAATCGAGCCGCATCAGGATAAGGAGCATCGCGGCCGCATCTACTCGTGTAGATGCGGCTTAAGTCATTTGACTTCTGCCAGCAGGGAGCCAGCACATGACCTTTCACCTTCCCTGTACACTAGCCATGCCTGTATTTTACTTTAGAGGAGGGAGGGGAGGGGGGCAATCGCTCTGCTAATCATTTAACACAGGCGATCCCGTCCCATTCATTCTCCCTCCTCCCTGGGCCTGATCTCACCTCTGTCCAGTGTCCACCCTGATTGCCAGGCACTGGTCTGTCACAGGCAGCAGCCCTGCAGAAACACGGAGGTGGAACAGCACATCACAGATCAGCAGCATGGCTGGTGGTCTCCTCATCGGCAGCAAAGCTGAGGGTCTCCTTCTGACATCAGGGGGGTTAGCAGCATGGAGGTTGGCCAGGAAGCACAGGGTCAGTAGCAGTGTCACAGGGGCGCACTTCACTTAGCAGTAGCTGGCAGCTCCATATCAACTGAGCGGCAGTTCTTTTAAACATTGCCCCTCCCTCCTCTATGATTACATGGCCACAGCAGCACGAGCATTGGGTAGAGTGAAGCTGGTGGTGCTGCTATTGGCCACAATCTCCCCCTCATTGCTGCTCTGCGCGCAGGCTGTAATCTGTGAGATCTGCCGCAATGTAACTGACTGGGACAGGAAGGAGACGGGCACCACGTAAACTGTGCAGGAAGCTGCAGAATGCCGGGTACTGTAATGAGCGACAGAAAGGTTACACATGCAGGCTGCAGCCGCTGCACACGTTGCTAATGTTGGCTACTCAGCTGATGCGACGTCACTCGCTGACTGGGGATGTGGGGAGATCCGGATTCCGGCCCGCTGGCGGTGAGCGCTGCTAGCGCGTATCAATAAAATAAATGTTTTAAAAAAAAAAAAAACTGCAGCTGAGCTGGGGGCGCCCTTGGGGACCTAGCGCCCGGGGGCACTTGTCCTACCCCGACCCCCCCTAGCTCCGCGCCTGACAACACCGTGAAGTCCAAAGAACACACCAGACAGATCAGGGATCAAGTTATTGAGAAATGTAAAGCAGGCTTAGGCTACAAAAAGATTTCCAAAGCATTGAACATCCCACGGAGCACTGTTCAAGCGATCATTCAGAAATGGAAGGAGTATGGCACAACTGTAAACCTACCAAAACAAGGCCATCCACCTAAACTCACAGGCCGAACAAGGAGAGCGCTGATCAGAAATGCAGTCCAGAGGCCCATGGTGACTCTGGACGAGCTGCAGAGATCTACAGCTCAGGTGGGAGACTCTGTCCATAGGACAACTATTAGTCATGCACTGTACAAAGTTGACCTTTATGGAAGAGTGGCATGAAGAAAGCCATTGGTAACAGAAAAGCATAAGAAGTCCCGTTTGCAGTTTGCCACAAGCCATGTGGGGGACACAGCAAACATGTGGAAGAAGGTGCTCTGGTCAGATGAGACCAAAATTGAACTTTTTGGCCAAAAAGCAAAACGCTATATGTGGCAGAAAACTAACACTGCACATCACTCTGAATACACCAACCCCACTGTCAAATATGGTGTTGCGAGCATCATGCTCGGGGGTGCATCTCTTCAGCAGGGAAAGGGAAGCTGGTCAGAGTTGATGGGAAAGTGGATGGAGCCAAATACAGGGCAAACTTGGAAGAAAACCTCTTGGAGACTGCAAAAGACTTGAGACTGGGGCGGAGGTTCACTTTGCAGCAGGACAATGACCCTAAACATAAAGCCAGGGCAACAATGGAATGGTTTAAAACAAAACATTTGTATGCGTTAGAATGGCCCAGTCAAAGTCCAGATCTAAATCCAATCGAGAATATGTGGCAAGATCTGAAAACTGCTGTTCACAAACGCTGTCCATCTAATCTGACTGAGCTGGAGCTGTTTTGCAAAGAAGAATGGGCAAGGATTTCAGTCTCTAGATGTGCAAAGCTGGTATAGACATACCCTAAAAGACTGGCAGCTGTAATTGCAGCAAAAGGTGGTTCTACAAAGTATTGTATGTGTTAGAATGGCCTAGTCAAAGTCCAGATCTAAATCCAATCGAGAATATGTGGCAAGATCTGAAAACTGCTGTTCACAAACGCTGTCCATCTAATCTGACTGAGCTGGAGCTGTTTTGCAAAGAAGAATGGGCAAGGATTTCAGTCTCTAGATGTGCAAAGCTGGTATAGACATACCCTAAAAGACTGGCAGCTGTAATTGCAGCAAAAGGTGGTTCTACAAAGTATTGACTCAGGGGGCCGAATAATTACGCACACCCCACTTTGCAGTTATTTATTTGTAAAAAATGTTTGGAATGATGTATGATTTTCGATCCACTTCTCACATGTACACCACTTTGTATTGGTCTTTTATGTGGAATTAAAATAAAAGTGATGCATGTTTGTGGCAGTAATGTGACAAAATGTGGAAAGCTTCAAGGGGGCCGAATACTTTTGCAACCCACTGTATATATGAACAAGGTGGTTTTTGTGAATCTGGGTTATAAAGCAGCCTCTTCCCAGTCCAATATACAGTAAATGTGAAGATAGCAGGTTGACCAATTTTTATTGGCATTCAAGTAAATTAATTGTTTTGATATGTCTTTTAATATGTGATGTATTTTGATACATTATCTATACTAGGTTAATAAAAGTGATTGATTTGCATGCACCTAAGAGTCAATCTTTTTTGTGGTGTAATATATTTGTCTTGTTGACATGGTGCATTTTTTGGAAATGATTATCATTATTATGGTTTTTTTTGATGAATATATTTGAGGTCTCCCTATGTATGCATCCACAACTTTGTTGTTTAATATTAAAAACATACTTACAGTATAGGTGCCACCAGTATAGGTGGATTGGTATAGGTGCCCCCAGTATAGGTAGTCTGGTACAGGTAGCAAGGCATAGGTGCCCCAATATAGGTAACCAGTTATAGGAGCCCCCAATATAGGTAGACAGGTATTGGTGACACTTTTCATGCAAAAGTTAGAATAGGTGAAATCTGAAAAAAATATTATATTCGCAGTTCAGCACACATTATCCACACAATAGTACAGTTCCTGATGAGTAGTGTTGGGCGAACATCTAGATGTTCGGGTTCGGGCCGAACAGGCCGAACATGGCCGCGATGTTCGGGTGTTCGAGCCGAACTCCGAACATAATGGAAGTCAATGGGGACCCGAACTTTCGTGCTTTGTAAAGCTTCCTTACATGCTACATACCCCAAATTAGCAGGGTATGTGCACCTTGGGAGTGGGTACAAGGGGAAAAAAATATTTGAAAAAGAGCTTATAGTTTTTGAGAAAATTGATTGTAAAGTTTCAAAGGATAAACTGTCTTTTAAATGTGGAAAATGTCATGTTTCTTTGCACAGGTAACATGCTTTTTTTCGCCATGCAGTCATAAATGTAATACAGAGAAGAGGTTCCACGAAAAGGGACCGGTAACGCTAACCCAGCACCAGCAGCAGCACACGTGATGGAACAGGAGGAGGCGCAGGAGGAGAAGGCCACGCTTTGTGAGAGACAACAACCCTGGCCTTGCATGAGGACAAGAAGCGTGCGGATAGCATGCTTTGTACCACCATGCAGTCATAAATGTAATAAAGATAAGTGGTTCAATAAACAGGGACCACGCGGCAACGCTAACCCAGCAGCAGCAGACGTGATGGAACAGGAGGAGGCGCAGGAGGAGAAGGCCACGCTTTGTGAGACACAACAACCCAGGCCTTGCATGAGGACAAGAAGCGTGCGGATAGCATGCTTTGTACCGCCATGCAGTCATAAATGTAATAAAGATAAGTGGTTCAATAAACAGGGACCACGCGGCAACGCTAACCCAGCAGCAGCAGACGTGATGGAACAGGAGGAGGCGCAGGAGGAGAAGGCCACGCTTTGTGAGACACAACAACCCAGGCCTTGCATGAGGACAAGAAGCGTGCGGATAGCATGCTTTGTACCGCCATGCAGTCATAAATGTAATAAAGATAAGTGGTTCAATAAACAGGGACCACGCGGCAACGCTAACCCAGCAGCAGCAGACGTGATGGAACAGGAGGAGGCGCAGGAGGAGAAGGCCACGCTTTGTGAGACACAACAACCCAGGCCTTGCATGAGGACAAGAAGCGTGCGGATAGCATGCTTTGTACCGCCATGCAGTCATAAATGTAATAAAGATAAGTGGTTCAATAAACAGGGACCACGCGGCAACGCTAACCCAGCAGCAGCAGACGTGATGGAACAGGAGGAGGCGCAGGAGGAGAAGGCCACGCTTTGTGAGACACAACAACCCAGGCCTTGCATGTGGACAAGAAGAGTGCGGATAGCATGCTTTGTACCGCCATGCAGTCATAAATGTAATAAAGATAAGTGGTTCAATAAACAGGGACCACGCGGCAACGCTAACCCAGCAGCAGCAGACGTGATGGAACAGGAGGAGGCGCAGGAGGAGAAGGCCATGCTTTTTGAGACACAACAACCCAGGCCTTGCATGAGGACAAAAAGCGTGCGGATATAGCAGCAATGCTTTTTGCCGCCATGCAGTCATAAATGTAATACAGATGAGAGGTTCAATAAACAGGGACCGGAAACGCTACACCATCCCAGATGTTCATTGGTCATGTTACTTGGTTGGGGTCCTGGAGTGTTGCATAGTCATTTCCAATCCAGGATTGATTCATTTTAATTTGAGTCAGACGGTCTGCATTTTCTGTGGAGAGGCGGATACGCCGATCTGTGACGATGCCTCCGGCAGCACTGAAACAGCGTTCCGACATAACGCTGGCTGCCGGGCAAGCCAGCACCTCTATTGCGTACATTGCCAGTTCGTGCCAGGTGTCTAGCTTCGATACCCAATAGTTGAAGGGTGCAGATGGATTGTTCGACACAACTACGTCATCTGACATGTAGTCCTTGACCATCTTCTCCAGGCGATCGGTGTTGGAGGTGGATCTGCACGCTTGCTGTTCAGTGGGCTGCTGCTGCATGGGTGTCAGAAAATTTTCCCACTCCAAGGACACTGCCGATACCATTCCCTTTTGGGCACTAGCTGCGGCTTGCGTTGTTTGCTGCCCTCCTGGTCGTCCTGGGTTTGCGGAAGTCAGTCTGTCGGCGTACAACTGGCTAGAGGAGGGGGAGGATGTCAATCTCCTCTCTAAAGTCTCCACAAGGGCCTGCTGGTATTCTTCCATTTTGACCTGTCTGACTCTTTCTTCAAGCAGTTTTGGAACATTGTGTTTGTACCGTGGATCCAGAAGGGTATAAACCCAGTAATTGGTGTTGTCCAGAATGCGCACAATGCGTGGGTCGCGTTCAATGCAGTCTAGCATGAATTGAGCCATGTGTGCCAGAGTCCTACCAGAATCCTCATCATCCTCTTGTGAGCGTTGTGATAGTTGTTGTGATGCATCATAGTCGTCACCTTCCTCCTGGTCTGCTTCTGCTGACCATTCGCGCTGAATTGTGGAAGTCCAACGTGCACCGCTCTGGCCCTCGTCAGTGGTGGCATGAAATTCCTGCTCCAACTCCAGCTGTTCCTCCTCCTCTTCTTCGTCATAGCTGCTGGGGCCAGCGTTCCCTGAGGCGGATGGCCTGATGTTGGTACCATCACGCTGATCGTTTTCTCCTTCAGATTCCCCCAGTTGCATCATGACAGCTGTTTCCTTGATTTTCAACATTGACCTCTTCAGTAAACACAGCAGTGGTATGGTAATGCTGACTGAAGAGTTGTCACTGCTCACAAGCAACGTGGATTGCTCAAAATTTTGGAGGACTTGGCAGAGGTCCAACATGTTGGCCCAATCGGATCCACAGAAGCTTGGCAGCTGTCCGGATGCGCCTCGGTACTGCGCCGTCATGTACTGGACCACTGCACTCTTCTGCTCGCAAAAGCGTGCTAGCATGTGCAGCGTAGAATTCCAGCACGTAGGGACATCACACAGCAAGCGATGGTGGGGGAGATTGAAGCGCTCCTGCATCTTGGCGAGTGCCCCCGAAGCAGTACTGGAATTTCTACAATGTTTGGCCACTCGACGCACCTTCAACAGAAGATCGGCCACGCCTGGGTATGTCCTCAGGAACCGCTGAACTACTAGGTTCATCACGTGCGCCAGGCAAGGGATGTGTGTCAGCTTAGCCAACCTTAAAGCGCGAATGAGATTACTCCCATTATCACACACAACCATGCCCGGTTTCAGGTCCAGCGGTGCAAGCCACAAATCCGTCTGTTCCTTTATTCCCTTCCAAATTTCCTCCCCTGTGTGCTGCTTATCCCCAAGGCAGATCAGCTTCAGCAACGCTTGCTGACGCATGCCAACAGCTGTGCTGCACTGCTTCCACGATCCTACTGCTGCTGGGTTAGTGTTTCCGGATGAGGTACAGCTTTGAGATGCGTTGGAGGAGAAGGAGTCAGAGAGGTAGGTGCTGCTGTTGTTATCCAGTGGGAGGGACGGCGGTGCAGCTGTTTGCGGCGTGGGCAACACCCGCGCCGTAGCAGGTGAGGAATCGCTGCCAGGCTCCACAAGGTTCACCCAGTGCGCGGTAAGGGAGATGTATCGACCCTGGCCGAACGCACTCGTCCAGGTGTCAGTGGTGAGGTGAACCTTGCAGGCAACGGCATTCTTCAAGCTTCGGGTTATTTTGCTGACCACGTGCTCATGCAACTCAGGCACTGCAGAGCGCGCAAAGTGGTAGCGGCTGGGAACCACGTAACGTGGGATGGCCACTGACATCATGCCCTTGAAGCTGTTTGTCTCCACCACTCGATATGGCAGCATTTCGCAGGCCAGAAGCTTGGCTATGCTGGCTGTTACTGCCACGGCCCGGGGGTCATTTGCTGGCAATTTCCTCTTGCGCTCAAACATCTCAAGCACAGACAACTGAACCGTAGCGCTGCACACGGAAGGGCTGTTGGTTGTTGTGTTTGATGAACACTGGGAGACCTCAAGAGCACTACTCCGGAAAGTGACAGTGTCAGCGTCGTGTGATGTTTGTGAATGTTGTGAACCACGCAATGGCTGGGCTACTGCTGCTGCTGAGGCGGGTCTGGTGGTGAGTCTGGTGAACCCAAGGGAGGCAGTGTTGCTGGTACCCTGTCCTGCCGCGTTTGCCCACAGAGTGGGATGTTTGGATAGCATGTGGCGGCTCATGCTGGTGGTGGAGAGGTTGTTAATACTTTTCCCCCTGCTCAGGCGGGTCTTGCACACCTTGCAAATCGCCATGGTAACATCCTCAGTGCAGTCTTCAAAGAAAGCCCAGACTTTGGAGCACCTGCCTTGCTGGCGATTTCTGTTTGCTCCTCTTTTGCCTCTCACTTGAACTTCCACGCTTGTGGTGCCTGAAATTGCGCGCCGCCTACCTTGTGGCACAAGGCGAACTCGTGCAGCAGTGGGTTCTTCAACAGACTCATCTGTGCTGCTGCTACGACGGCGATGTTCTCGGTCACAAACAAAATCTGGGTCTATGTCCACATTGTCCATACCCTCCTCTTCCATCTCCTCAAACTCGTCATATGTCATTGTGGGGGGCCGCCGCCGTGGAGTAGAGCTCCCCAGAACAACTTCTGCGCAGCTCACTCCAACGTCGTCTTCCAGATCTTGTCGGCCGACCTCCTGCAATTGCAACCCCTCCTGCCCAACTTGCTCTGGGATTTGGGTTTCCGAGTCCTCCTCGGACTCGCCTTGTATTTCAGTGCGCGGTGCATTTCCCACAGTTAATGGTTGTGAATCCGGGCACAACATTTCTGGCTGTTCCTCCATTGACCTTTGAAAGGTGGAAGTTTGTTGGGCTGGGAATAGCTCCTGCGAATACCCCATTGTGTCCTGAGGTAATTCATCGGACTGGTTATCTGGCAGTTGTGTGCGTGGTGTCGCTGCCGGTTGTGTCAGCTTTGTGCCCACTGGCTCCTTGTAACTGGCTGAGGACTCGGACCTCGTGCGTGATGTGCTGGTGCTGCTTAACCCACTGCTGGACGCTTGAGAGGTCATCCAAGTAATTATCTGGTCCTGTTCTTTTGGATTTGTGAGGGTTGTTGTCCTGGACAACATGGGCGGTATTGAGTGGGTTTTCTTGGGTGCTCCCCTGTGGCCTGTACGTAAACCGTCAGGGGAAACACCTCTTCCCTTGCCCCTTCCTCTTTCACCGGATTTCTTCCTCATTTCACTTATCCTTACAGTACACGCTGACTGGCAGCAGTACAGTGGCAGTACAGAAATGCTATACAGTACCACTATTCCCAGCAGCGACACAGAACACAATGCTATACAGTGGCGGGTGAGCGGTGTACCACTATTCCCAGCAGCGACACAGAGCACAATGCTATACAGTGGCGGGTGAGCGGTGTACTACTGTTCCCAGGCCCAGCAGACACAGAGTGGAAGTAAACACAATGCTATATAGTCTGGCTGAGCCGTGTACACAGAGTGGCAGTACACACAATGCTATATAGTCTGGCTGAGCGGTGTACACAGAGTGGCAGTACACACAATGCTATATAGTCTGGCTGAGCGGTGTACACAGAGTGGCAGTACACACAATGCTATATAGTCTGGCTGAGCGGTGTACACAGAGTGGCAGTACACACAATGATATATAGTCTGGCTGAGCCGTGTACACAGAGTGGCAGTACACACAATGCTATATAGTCTGGCTGAGCCGTGTACACAGAGTGGCAGTAAACAATGCTATATATAGCGTGGCTGAGCGAGGTACACAGTGGCAGTACACACAATGCTATATAGTCTGGCTGAGCGGTGTACACAGAGTGGAAGTACACACAATGCTATATAGTCTGGCTGAGCCGTGTACACAGAGTGTCAGTAAACAATGCTATATATAGCGTGGCTGAGCGAGGTGCACAGTGGCAGTACACACAATGCTATATAGTCAGGCTAAGCCGTGTACACAGAGTGTCAGAAAACACAATGCTATATATAGCGTGGCTGAGCGAGGTGCACAGTGGCAGTACACACAATGCTATATAGCCAGGCTAAGCCGTGTACACAGAGTGTCAGAAAACACAATGCTATATATAGCGTGGCTGAGCGAGGTACACAGTGGCAGTAAACAATGCTATATATAGTGTGGCTGAGCGAGCGGTGTACTACTGTTCCCAGCAGCGACACACAATGACTGGGGGGGACCCTGGCTAGCGTGGCTGGAGAGCGAACTACCCTGCCTGCCTACCCAAAGCTAAACCCACAGAGAAATGGCGGAGATATGATGTGGTTCGGGTATTTATTTACCCGAACCACGTGACCGTTCGGCCAATCAGAGCGCGTTCGGGCCCGAACCACGTGACCCGTTCGGCCAATCACAGCGCTAGCCGAACGTTCGGGGAACGTTCGGCCATGCGCTCTTAGTTCGGCCATGTGGCCGAACGGTTTGGCCGAGCACCGTCAGGTGTTCGGCCGAACTCGAACATCACCCGAACAGGGTGATGTTCTGCAGAACCCGAACAGTGGCGAACACTGTTCGCCCAACACTACTGATGAGTCACGAGGGAGTGACGAAACTAGTCGGGCGGGGATTGGACGCACCAGGAAGTTGCCGGCGGCGTGATACGGGAATATCTACAGAGAGCAGTTTGGCCCAGCCTGGCTAACGGGGGAGAGCCCGTGGAACAAAACTCTGTGCCTTATAAACATCTAGGAACATGTGAGTGAGTTATTTTAATAAAGTATAAGTGGTTTTAAACTGATTTACGCTATGGGAGGTTTTTAATTCGAGGTATGGACAAGTATCAAGTGGAATGTGTAAAGTGGCATAAGGACCAGGACCTGAAGTGCTGAGGTTTCCTGGAATAGAGCGCTATTTGACCAGTCTGGCAGTGGTCGCACTGCGTTTGGTGAGTGCGTTTCCTGTTGGGTGTTTCTGGTGGTGGAACTAAGAAGAGACTACATCTAAAGAATTTTCCATTTGAGTGACTTGTAATTCAATGTACTATTGTGTGGATAATGTGCGCTGAACTGCGAATATAAAATCTGTGTGAAGTACTTGCTATACTTAGTGAGAGCGCACTCTACACTGGACTGTCATCCTAATAACCAGAGCGCCTTGAATTAATATTGAAAAAAATATTGTCTACATTTTTGATATTTCTTTCCCTTTAAGGGGCCCACACAGGAGCTGTGGAACCCACTGGACAGTACCAACGTTACTTCCACTGCCTTACAGGGAGAGACTTTTACCAGCACTATCAGAGCTGCACCTAGCATCCCGTGTGTCACAATGAACTGCTTTGCACTACATATCTCACGAAAAGTATAGCGTTATTACCACTTGCACATTGGGCAAATAAGGAGGATGGAGTACTAGGTGGTATTACACTATCTTCATGGTTATTTAGTAGGTGATATATATATATATATATATATATATATATATATATATATATATATATATATATATATATATATATATATATATATATATTGGAATGTACAAAATTTTGGTTGCGTGTGGTTGCCTAGAATGTCTACAGCTGAGACAAAGTTATGGCGTATTTGCCTTTAAGGGATAACCTGTGTGCATATATTTATATGTAACATCTACTGTCAAGTTATTCTTTGACTTGCAACCTTTTAAAAGAAACCTTCTCATATTAATAAATAGCAGGTGGTTGAACAGCATATACTGGTCGTGTGTTGTTTTTCTTGGTAACATTTACCAATGTCTTACTATCATGATCCTTACCACTGTAAAAAAAATTCCATTTTCATCTGGCACTAAATTCACAATGGTATTTATCCTTTAGACAAATATCGGCTTCATCTGACACCCATTTATCCCTGGCCTCCATTTCATGCATGCCTTTACACTGTTTATAACAGTTTATAAAATACTTTAACATTTAACAACACAAATATTTAATAAAGAAACAGTATTCTATATTTCGTACATGAAAGCAACTTTTTCTATCTATCTATCTATCTATCTATCTATCTATCTATCTATCTATCTATCTATCTATCTATCTATCTATTGTAATGATTGGTGTCAGCACACAGAGAGAATCTGATTATTGATGATCTGCAGAATCATCAATAATACAGATGTATACTTGATTATGGATGATCTGCAGAATCACCAATAATACAAGTATGGCTAACCTCTGGACACCTAATGAAGTGTAAGAGTTTGGTGTAACTGTAGGCTATCTCCCGTGAGGTGGGAGATACGGGCAGCTTGGCCAGGAACCACCTGAGGGGCAGGTGGCCCTGGGCTGTGCAGGGACTATCTCTTTGAGAGAGGAGATAGAGATAATCTGGCAGCCAGTGATTACCTGGTAAACTGGAAATCAGACTGTACTGCAGCCAGGGGACTCCAATGGGATAGAGGCCACTGGCTGCACTGCAGGAAGGACTCTCTGATGAGCAAGAGGTCCTTGCAGCTAGCTGACACTGGGTGGAATAGTGTCACGGGTAGTACAGACAGACTAAACACTCGAGGGATGAGTGACAGCCAGAAGGGTCGGGCAGGCCAGGTCGGCAACACCCGAGCAAATGGTCATAACAGATATAAATCACAATCCTAGTCTGGGGTGTGAGGTCCTTGGTCTCGACACCCAGGAACTAGTCTAATGAATAACACAGCATCCTATGCTTGGGTGTGAGGTCCTTGGTCTCAACACCCTGGAACTGGTCTAGAGTATAACACAGTAATGACACAGTAATCCTAAGCTTGGGTGTGAGGTCCTTAGTCTCAACACCCTTGAACTGGTCTAAAGTATAACACAGCAATGACACAGTATCCCTAAGCTTGGGTGTGAGGTCCTTGGTCACAACACCCCGGAACTGGTCTAAAGTATATAACACAGCAATGACACAGTATCCCTAAGCTTGGGTGTGAGGTCCTTGGTCACAACCCCCCAGAACTGGTCTAAAGTATAACACAGCAATGACACAGTATCCCTAAGCTTGGGTGTGAGGTCCTTGGTCACAACACCCCGGAACTGGTCTAAAGTATAACACAGCAATTACACAGTATCCCTAAGCTTGGGTGTGAGGTCCTTGGTCACAACACCCCGGAACTGGTCTAAAGTATAACACAGCAATGACACAGTATCCCCAAGCTTGGGTGTGAGGTCCTTGGTCACAACACCCCGGAACTGGTCTAAAGTATATAACACAGCAATGACACAGTATCCCTAAGCTTGGGTGTGAGGTCCTTGGTCACAACACCCCGGAACTGGTCTAAAGTATAACACAGCAATTACACAGTATCCCTAAGCTTGGGTGTGAGGTCCTTGGTCACAACACCCCGGAACTGGTCTAAAGTATAACACAGCAATGACACAGTATCCCCAAGCTTGGGTGTGAGGTCCTTGGTCACAACACCCCGGAACTGGTCTAAAGTATATAACACAGCAATGACACAGTATCCCTAAGCTTGGGTGTGAGGTCCTTGGTCACAACCCCCCAGAACTGGTCTAAAGTATAACACAGCAATGACACAGTATCCCTAAGCTTGGGTGTGAGGTCCTTGGTCACAACACCCCGGAACTGGTCTAAAGTATAACACAGCAATTACACAGTATCCCTAAGCTTGGGTGTGAGGTCCTTGGTCACAACACCCCGGAACTGGTCTAAAGTATAACACAGCAATGACACAGTATCCCCAAGCTTGGGTGTGAGGTCTTTGGTCACAACACCCCGGAACTGGTCTAAGATATAACACAAGAGTAATCTGGCTAAGTGTGAATTCCCAGGTCCTCCTGGTCCTAACACACTGTGGGATCTGATTGAGGTCTGAGTGCTTACACGTAAGTATTCGCAACGGCAGACAACCAGCAACTGACAAGCAAGATCTATATATACTTGCAGTGCTGTGCAGCTCCGCCCGAGCCACTCAGCCAATCCAGAGTCCAGCTGGGATCAGCTGATCGGCCTGATCAGCTGATTCCCCTTCTGCTGGTATAAATGTCCTGTCGCCTGGCGCGCACACGTGTAGTTATCCATCTGTGTGCACTAGAAGGTCCAGACAAACCAGACACATGTTGCTGTGTGGAAACCGCCGGTCTGAACGCGGAGACAGCCGCCAGACCACGCGGCGGCATCTCCGCTATTCATTACATCTATCTATCGATTTCCAAGGATTTTTTCAGGTGGATTTTGGGAGCTCATTAACCAGCAAATGAGAAAAAATATAATGTTCTTAGTAACGTATTATTAATAATCCCAACATTTGCATAGATTTTCTCCTGTTGAACTCACAGTGCTTGAGATACAAAGAGAGAACCGAGAGCCCAATATAGTGTAGTATGTACTGGTATTAGAGTGGATTGATGGCAGAGTAAATGCAGTTATACTCACAAAGCAGGGTTACCTCAAAGACAACCACTGTAAATACAGGTGGGGAGATTAAATCGGATCCGAGATGAAAAACTAACTATAACAAGTAACTTGTCTATATATCTTATCTAAAGTTTAGATGGTTTACACAGCAAAGCTACCTGCAAACTGCTTAAATAGAATATGATTCTTTCTTCCTGTGATACAATGACAGCAGCCATGTTGTTTGTAAACATTAGACAGAGGCAGGCTTATCTGCATCTTGAGCAAAAAAACCTAACCCCCTCCTCCTCCCTCCTCCCCTCTCCCTCTGAAATCTCTGGCTAGTAATACCTCCCCCTACTCCTGCCCAGACTGAGCTCCCATGAGCCCTTGCTACTGTCTGAAAGTGCCTTGGCTCTCTGAAAACCTGTGGGCGTGGCTTGTTTAGTTTATAGGGAATTAAAGTATTAAAAAAAAAGAAAAAAAGTATTTGGCTTGAGGAATGCCCTATAAACAATAGGAAAGGAACACAATTATTCTATGAGTAAAAGTTCATCTCGGATCCACTTTAAACCTGTCCCCACTCAGGATTAAGAAGTAGCTCTCCGTAGAAATGAAAAAGGGGGGTAACACCCCTCCACCTGGGGTGGACTTGTACACGGTAGGAACAGAGGCGTTAGAAGTATAAAACATTTAAAAGTAGAGGAGGCAGTGGTGGACTTACTTACTCCAAACAGACACAAGGAAAAGCTGATGTAATATTAACAAAAATGTATTATATACTCCAGGGGATCAATGCAATGGGTTCGCAGGAATGACTCTGCTTCATCAGGCAGTAAGTAGGAGCATATACGATGCAGGTCTGGGTAGGAACCAATCGCCTATGGGCTGCAGCCACTAAAGGTGCACTCAGTAGGCAGTAGCAGTGTTAGTGAATCTTGCCCAAGGACTCCTTACTAAATAGGTGCTGGCTTACTGAATAGGTAGGCCTGAGTTTTTCACTTTAGCAGCTGCATTCTGACCACAGAGCGAGTGCCAGACTCATGTTAGGACCTAACCTGAGTACCAGGTGTCATCATGAGGTGGGTGGCAGTGGAATGTCAACACAAATGACCCTTCATGTGGGATCGAGGCTCAGTTCACAGAAGCCATTGAAGCCATTTCAGTCCCTCGCTGCAGCTCCAGTCCTCCTTGGTGTCCCGATAGCCTCCCAAAAAGATCGGTGACCCACCGGTGGGTCACCACTTCACCACATGCACCTCACTGGGTGCGTACTACACCTGTGCAGTACAACTGTGAAGGGGCACTATGCCCCAGATGATGTGGACGCACGGGCACAAGTGCCTGATGCAGAAGAGCTGACTCGCTGCTGGGTTGTCGAGCTTTTCAGGGGGCCAGCGGGACACCGAGGCAGACAAGCGCTGCATCGAAAAACATTCAGAGCAGGCACTGAACTGTTCACACGCCCCGAACTGACTGTTTAGTCTATGGCTCATTGTGAACTGATCCTCACTGAGGGCTAACAGCCTAAACCTGCCTGACAGCTCTTTTTCAACACAAATATGTCCTGCTCTGTTATATGGCACAGTTTAGAGATGGTATCAAAAACCTTCCAAGCAGTAAAATATAAAAAGGACTCTCAGAGCTGAAGTCTATGGAGAATACACAGATTCACTTATGTAGGATTGTATTGTTCCATGCTGTGATCTGATTTGAGATGGACTCACCTGTGGTCAGTATGATCAGAGCAGTGAGGGCTCCCATTTCTGTACAGAGGATGAATATCAGCTATGGTCTCTTCTCTCCTGTGCAAGGAGGAAATGTCTGATAATTTTGTCTCCTGTGGTTCTTCCTCGTTCCTCAGAGTGATGACACATAGCCTGCAGGGTTATGAGCATGGGACCTGTACCCCGAGGTGGACACCTGACATTGATGTGTGGTGTGTGTATGTATATATATATATATATACTCACAAAAATGTTGTTGTCCACCCACTTTTTTTAAACTTGACTCACAATCAGTCACTGACCAAGTTTGCGAGCTTTGGGGCCCTTGGCATCAATAATGTGAGATTGAAAGCAGTTACATTTTCCCAATTAAAATCAAGCCAGCAAATCTCTGATTGGCTGTTTGTAAGTCTGCTCTGTGATGATCTGCTCAGCTGCCTGTGCAGGCAGGCAGCTTTTTGACCATTGTTTGGGTTTGCATGCTGCAGGACTCTGGAAAGAAGAGCTTCTGTCAGTTTTGCAGCTTGTGCTTGCTGAGGAATTTGCATACGTTGTCATGCAAATTGCCTGGCCACATTCAATGGAGGCGTGTACTATAAGTACTATGTGTGTCCCACAATGCTTTGCTGTTCATATGGATTCCTTCCTGTGAAACACTCTGGAGAGTGTCAGCCATGCTCTTTGTTTGAAGTTCAGCTTAGAGTAATTCCTGGAAAACTGCACTAGGCAGGTTTCCTTAGTGCAGTCAGGATTGCTTATCTGTTTGTTTGTTCTGTTGCCATTGTCCTGTCCCAATGGTGGTCGACAGGAAATGGTTCTGATCTCTGTTCTTGGAGTAGCGGTTGCTACCAGCTATCTCTTCTGATCTGTCTCATTGGATCGCGCTAGCCACTTTTCGCTAGCGCTGTGGATCCTTCTGTTCTGTCTCATTGGATCGCGCTAGCCACTTTTCGCTAGCGCTGTGGATCCTTCTGTTCTGTCTCCTTGGATCGCGCTAGCCACTTTTCGCTAGCGCTGTGGATCGTTCTGTTCTGTCTACCGGGATCGCGCTAGCCACTTTCCGCTAGTGCTGTGGATCCTTCTGTTCTGCTACTCTGTACCTGGATCGCGCTAGTCACTTTCGCTAGTGCTGTGGATCCTATCTCCCGCCTGTTCCTGTTTTCGTGTGTCTGTCTTGTCTGCTACGAGCGCTTGCTGGAGGCTCGGTGAGGTAACCGTTGAGCAAGCGCTCGCGTCCTCTGTTTCATGTTTGTCTGTCAATGGTTAGTTAGGCGTGCTTGTCTCTATTGTGCTTATCACGTGGAGACCACTCATAACCGCGTGCACTGTTGCGAATGAGTGCGGTGTCTGCGGTTAGCTAGCGTTTGTTATTTTCCGTATCTCCTCATTGTATTATTTGCTGTGCCTTTGCTAACCTCGTATTCTGTTCTGATCTGCCTTGTGTCACGTCTGGCGATCGCACCTCTCGCGATCGCGTTCCTGTTTCATATCTGCTGTTGTGTGTGCACTGTCGTGGGGTGGCGACTAGGTTGGCGCACACACATACAACCTGTCCCTTTGCTCGTCTCATTCGCAATCGCCTCTCTTGCGATTGCGTTCTGCGCTTCGTACAATTCCTGTCTGGCATTTGTGGAGGTACAGAGGATTGGTTCCTCTGCACTCCCCAGCGCCATCTGCCGACAGGAATTTTCCCTCTACGGGTGCGTAGCACCTTTTGCTGGGTGCCTGCAAATATGCGCTTGTGGAGGATTTCCGCCGTGTCAGCGCACGCGTTGTGCGCTGATCACGGAGAAAGTTCCACAATCGTTACATGCTCCTTTTGTAAATTTTAACCCCAGTCACCCAGTGACCGACTTTACCAGGTTTGAGAACCCTGCACTGTAATAGGTGACTTTTGATTGGCTGTTGTATGCTCTGCCCACTAGAGATGGGCCGAACGGTTCGCCGGCGAACGGTTCCAGGCGAACTTTGGGGGTTCGCGTTCGCCTGCATCAGGCGAACTTTTGCGGAAGTTCGATTCGCCCCATAATGCTGTATTGAGCAAAATTTTTAGCCTCCATTTCACTGTCAGCAGACATGTTATTGTCAAACACACTGCTTTCAGTGCTGGAGAACCCGCCCACCCTCCTTTCAAGCTAGGTCCCTTTATACCATTTGACTCAGTTGTCTGCCTACACTAATTAGTTATGGGACAGCTGCTACACACTCTGCTAGGGAGATTTTAATTGGCCTCCCTCCCTCCTCCTCCCTCCTACCGGAGGGAGGAGGGTCTCTTCTGCCAGGGAATTATACTATTTTAAAAACCAGTATACATCATACCATAGCCGGGAATTGAACCCAGATCTCACTGTGTGGTGGGCACGTCACCCTAAGCACTGTACCACTACAGTAGTAAGTGAAGCTAGCCTAAAATGTACCATTTATGCTCAACGCAATAGAACCATTAGGTTGCTTAAAGGAGAACTGTAGTGAGAGGTATATGGAGGCTGCCATATTGATTTCCTTTTAAGCTATACCAGTTGCCTGGCAGCCCTGCTGATCTATTTGGCTGCAGTAATAATAATAATCCAAACATTTGTATAGCGCTTTTCTCCTGTTGGACTCAAAGCGCTCAAGAGCTGCAGCCACAGGGACGCGCTCAAGAGGCCACCCTGCAGTGTTAGGGAGTCTTGCCTTGAACTCCTTACTGAATAGGTACTTGACCTAGCCAGGATTCAAACCCTGGTCTCCCATGTCAAAGGCAGAGCCCTTAACCAGTACACTATCCAGCCACTGTAGTGTGAATCACACCAGAAACAAGCATGCAGCTAATCTTGTCAGATCTTACAAAAATGTCAAACACCAGATCTGCTGCATGCTTGTTCAGGGTCTAGGGCTAAAAGTATTGGAGGCAGAGGATCTGCAGGATAGCCAGGTAACTGGTATTGCTTAAAAGGAAATCAATATGGTAGCCTCCATATACCTTTCACTACAGTTCTCCTTTAAGCAACCTAATGGTTCTATTGCATTGAGCATAAATGTTAAATTTTAGGCTAGCTTCACTTACTTCTGTAGTGGTACAGTGCTTAGGGTGACGTGCCCACCACACAGTGAGATCTGGGTTCGATTCCCAGCTATGGTATGATGTATACTCATGTATGTATCCCCAGCTATGGTATGATGTATACTCATGTATGTATTCCCAGCTATGGTATGATGTATACTGGTTTTTAAAATAGTATAATTCCCTGGCAGAAGAGTCCCTCCGGTAGGAGGGAGATCTCCCTAGCAGAGTGTGTAGCAGCTGTCCCATAACTAATTAGTGTAGGTAGGCAAATGGTATAAAGGACCTTGCTTGGAGGAGGGAGGGTGGGTCCTCCAGCAGTGATGTGTATTTCACTTAATTAGGTGTGGCTCCAGGTATTAGAGCTTTTGAAACATGTTTTCTATCATTTTTCCAGCTGATAGAATTTTTTAAAACTTTGAAAGTTCGCCTCCCCATTGAAGTCTATTGCGTTTTTTTTCGCGAACCGAACCTTTTGCGGAAGTTCGCGAACAGGGTTCGCGAACCTAAAATCGGAGGTTCGGCCCAACTCTACTGCCCACTTTCCTGAATATTAATTCCTGTCATTCAGTGTCCAACTGTGCCAAGTTTGAGAGCCCTGCCATTAGCAGTGTAAGAATGTCTGCAATGTCCCATTGAAAAAATTTGGTTGTTGGCACCTCCCACTTTTTCTACCTTGACACACAGTCACTCCGTGGCCAAGTGTGTGAGCTTTGGGGTTTATCAATCAAACAAATGTGGTTGGCTGTTCGTGGCTCCACCCTTTTTCAGAATTTTAACCACAGTCAGCTAATGGCTTCTGTCGTTAGCAGTATAAGAATGGCAACAATTTAAATATTCCCGTTGAAAATCAAGAGGTGAATTTTGATTGGCTGTTGTAGGCTCCACCCACTTTCCTGAATATTAATCTCATTCACCCAGTGACCAAGTGTGGCAAGTTTGAGAACCCTACCGTTAACAGTGTAAAAATGGCTGTAGTTTACAATTTCACATGAATGGCTGAACTTTAATTGGCTGTATTATGCTCCGCCCACTTTCCATGAATTTTTAACCTCAGTCACCAAGTGACCAAGTGTGCCAAGGTTGGGGACTATTCAATCCCTTAAACAGAAGGTATTTGCAATTATCCAGGTTGGAGTTAGCATTTGAGGTGTCCCACAGTGCATCACACAACTTCAATAATTACTAATATCTTCTGTTTTAAGAAGGCAAAGTGTTGCATAGAATAAGGAAGTTTTTTGATCTCTTTCAGCTCCATGCACACTCCTAGGAGTTCTGGTTCACCATGAGCTTGCTGGGCTATCTGTAACTCTCGGTAATTGTAGTCAGGGATGCTTATATACCCCCAATTACTATTCAAGTGGTCTCGAATTCGGGTTTGCAGAAATCTGGATTCGGTCATAATCACGACCACACTAACCAATTCGAATTCGCATTCGCGTCATGATTAGGCATAATATTCGTAATCATGAATGGCCTTTATATTGCTTCCAAAACTTATTTTATGGTAAATGATGCATAAAGCATCATGTTTTTTTTTAAAGAAAAAACGCAATTATGTGTGGTGGTATAATTAAAAAAAAAATGATGAAAAACATTTGTTTTCTGTATTTGTTTGTTTATTCTTCTTCACCATCTTCTTTTTTTCCTTCTTCTTCTTGGTGTGCTAAAGAGATTCCCAGCCACCTCATGTCCCCCTCTCGCTGACAGCAGGGGCCATGAACGGTCCATCAATCCAGGCCTGGTTGATCTTCAGGAATGTCAGCCTGTCCACACTCCACAGACTCTGGGGACAGACTAGAGCTCTTCTCCATGACCACGCCACCGGCCACACTGAAGCACCTCTCAGACAGCAGACTGGAAGGGGGGCAAGCCAGGATTTCCAGGGCGTACTGAGCCAGCTCCCTCCAGATCTCCAAGCACTTGACCCAGTACTCCATGGGGTCCAGGGCGTAGGAATAGGGATAGCAGCCATAGCAGTTGCTATGGGGCCCCAGGCCACTAGGGGGCCCCATCCTGGTAGCAGGAAACATATTTTTTTTTTTATTATAAAATTTCGTTTATTAACAGAGCAGGAAGAAAGCACCCTCCCCAAAGCCCCCTTTCCCAATGATCCTGGCTAAAATCTTGAAGCAGCAGCAGGCAAGTGAGAGGGGACTATTTTCTCACCAGTCTGCTGTATAGAATAGAATAGATGCCTCCCTTGCTGGCCCGACAATTAATGTAGTTCCGGCCAGGGAGGAGGAGGTGGTGTGCATGGAGGATTCCCTGATGCTGCTGTGCAGAGTGAGGAGCTTGTGTGTGACATACAGCTCCTAGGAGTGAGTGCAACCTCCTTTGCTTCTTTTTCCATGTGAGTGGAGAGAGCAGCGCTGCTGATGCAGCTTCTCTGGCTACTAATTACACTGTCAGCAAGTAGAGAGTAAGTGTAGAGGGGGTTGTAATGCTAACTTCTATTAGAAAAGATTAGAAAGGGGACAAAACGTGTAACCTGATGAGAGGTGTATTTGCTCACAGATCAGACACATGGCTGTAGCCCACCAGAAAAGAGTCCCCCATACACAATGCTGCATGTGGTGAGGAGCAGCTCTTTCAGCTGAGGGGCAAATGTATATTCACTTTCCATCAGACTGCACTTCTCACATTTTCCTTCACTTGACCATTACTAGCTGCCCAGTGCAAATTAGCATGTCCCCAAAAAATCCAGCATGCATGTACAACAGGGGCGTTTCTAGGGTCCTTGGAGATCGGGGGCACCTGTGGGCACCAGGCGGCAGTGGCGGATCTAGAGGGGTGCAGGCATGGCTAGTGCTATGGGCGCCAGTACACCATGGGCGCCATGCCTGCCCCCATGTTGTCTGCCACCTCCATGTACCTCCCGGAGCTCGATTCCTCTGGTCTCCCCTGCCCCCGCCCGCCGGCTCTCTCCCTGAGTTTAGATTAGCGGCAAGAGGAGAGAGAGAGTACACACACCATCCACCCATGCGTCAAATGCGGAAGTTACGTCATCAGCCACTTCCTGCATTTGAAGCGCATGGGGTGGGAAGTGTGCGCCCTCTCTGTCTCTCCTCTTGCCGCTAATCTAAACTCTAACAACAGGGACAGAGAGCCGGCAGGCAGGGGCGGGGGAGACCGTAGGAATCGAGAGGGATCACTATAGCAACACAGCCATAGGGGGGCCCTAGTACTGCGATGTGGGGGTCTGCAGAGGCTAGGGACCCACGGTGCCCCTCCCAAATGTGCAGATCACCTGCAGTAATAATAACGGCAGCTTAGCTGGAGTCACACTCTCCAGCGTGCA
Source organism: Hyperolius riggenbachi (assembly GCF_040937935.1). Taxonomy (NCBI): domain Eukaryota; kingdom Metazoa; phylum Chordata; class Amphibia; order Anura; family Hyperoliidae; genus Hyperolius; species Hyperolius riggenbachi. Next base: position 49,334,066 of record NC_090652.1, on the reverse strand, counting down.
TACAGGCTGCCCCGCCCCCCTTCCTCCCTTCTTCACCCAGCGTGCATGGAAGCTCTCCAAGCCTGTCATTTTGCAGCCTCTGAAGTCTGAAGACGACAGGTCAGTGTCCAGTGTCCCAGCAGAGAAAGAAAAGCAGTAGCTGGGGCAGCTTATCAGTGAATGTACACAGTGCTGACCGCAGGGGTCATCTGGGGAAGAGAGGGGGTGGGGGGACACAGACTCAGAGAAAGCATACTTAGTAAACCTGAGGGGGAGGTGGGAGTCTGGGAGACACATACTTTGGTAAAAGTGCAGTGTCTGAGGGACACTGGATCATCACTGTTTTTAATAAAAAGGAAAAATATCTGTGTTAAAAGTGACCTGTGCCAATTATTTGAATAGTGTCTGGTTCAAGGTCCCCTGGTCTTTATTTACCTTACAAGTAGTGATAGCCCAAAGTGTTCACTAGCAAACAGTTCACCATCTACCTACTTTCAGGCAAATGACTGGCAGTAGTACATATGCATAGACCGGGCTAGCAGACTGTCCTCAGAGGAGCTCACAATCTAATCCAACCATAGTCATAGTCTGATGTCCTACCATATTAATATATATTTATATAACTGACACTTTCAGCAGCACTTTCTGGCTACTGAAAATTAGTGTGTGGGGGGCAAGCAAAACTTTGCTATGGGGCCCTATGATTTCCAGCTACGCTCCTGCCAGGAGGCACAAGATGCGGAGGTGGCGGAAATCTAAGGTCTGACAGCTAGGAACAGAGAGCCGGGGGATGCGGTAGTGGTGAGCAATTAATTGGGAGGCAGTGACTACTTGATTAATTATCTGGAGGCATGTGACTATTTGGGGGGGCGCAATCTCAGTGTTTGCCACGGGCGCTATATTGCCTAGATACGCCTCTGCCAGGCGGGGAGTTATATGGCGCGCGGCGCGGCAAAAAATGGGCGTGGCCATGCGGTGAGTGGGCGTGGCCATGGGTGGTGCCAAATGTACATGAACTTAGCAGCGGTGTAAGCTACAGATAACGGGCCTGCCCATCGAAATATTGGATGGAGCCCCCTGTCCTTTATTTGGATAATTTACAATCAGTATAGGCATAGATCAAAGATGTATACGCACATACAATTTTGATTGGTCAATTACTGACCCCCAATTTTACCACCCCCATGCAGTAAGTGGGCCAACAGACAATGAATTTTATGAACAGAGCTAAAATTGGCTAATCAAAATTGTATGTGTGTACCAGGCTTTACAGCTAATACTGTACTGTATAATATAGCTGGTTTACAATCAGTAAAGTCACAGAGTAACACCTTACACTGTACACACTGGAGGTAAATCAGCACACAGTGCAGCAACTAGAGAACAGCGTATACTGTACATACTGTAGGCAGCAGAATTCACCACACTGCAGCTAGCGTGCCAAAAATATGAGGATCACGTTGTGCGGCGTGCTTATCGTGCCGCACTGAAAAATGGGTGGGCCATGGACCAGAATATAGGTGTGGTAACGGCCGGGTGGAAACAAATTTACATGAACCTAGCAATGGTGGGACATTAGATTATGACAGTGGTGGCGAACCTTTTGGAGGCCGCGTGCCCAAACTGCAACCCAAAAGTCACTTATCTATCGCAAAGTGGCAATTTAAACTAAATACTGTACAAACGTTTTAACTCATACATGAACATTATGGAAAATCCAAGTTGAAAATAAACTGTGAAGATAAACAATTTCATCCATCCTACTCCTGAAAAATGTATTCAATTTTTTAGAACCTCCCAGTTTTATTTTCTGTTTTAAAAAGCTAAAAAAGTAGGTTTAATGCTATTGTCTCATATGATAAGGATTCAGCTTTTCCCATAGTCTCGCAGTTAGCAATCATGTGACCCCCAACAAGACAAATTCAGCAATCATGAGGCCCCCAACAAATCATGAGGCCCCCAACAAGACAAATTCAGCAATCATGAGGCCTCCAACAAATCATGAGGCCCCCAACAAGAAATTCAGCAATCATGAGGCCCCCAACAAATCATGAGGCCCCCAAAAAGACAAATTCAGCAATCTTGAGGCCCCCAACAAATCATAAGGCTCCCAACAAGACAAATTCAGCAGTCATGAGGCACATAAATAGACAGCATTTCACATAAATAGGCAGAATCCCCCCTTAATATGGTAGCCCCCACGTTAGGTAGTGAGTGACAGGGACCCCCAGGTTAGCTAGTGAGTGACAGGTGCCTCCAGTTAGGTAGTGAGTGACAGGGACCCCGATAGTGAGTGACAGGGAGCCCCTTTAGGTAGTGAGTGAGTGCCAGGGAGCCCCTTCAGGCAGTGAGTGAGTGCCAGGGAGCCCCTTCAGGCAGTGAGTGAGTGCCAGGGAGCCCCTTCAGGCAGTGAGTGAGTGCCAGGGAGCCCCTTCAGGCAGTGAGTGAGTGCCAGGGAGCCCCTTCAGGCAGTGAGTGAGTGCCAGGGAGCCCCTTCAGGCAGTGAGTGAGTGCCAGGGAGCCCCTTCAGGCAGTGAGTGAGTGCCAGGGAGCCCCTTCAGGCAGTGAGTGAGTGCCAGGGAGCCCCTTTAGGGAGTGAGTGAGTGCCAGGGAGCCCCTTTAGGGAGTGAGTGAGTGCCAGGGAGCCCCTTTAGCGAGTGAGTGAGTGCCAGGGAGCCCCTTTAGGGAGTGAGTGAGTGCCAGGGGGAGCCCCTTTAGGGAGTGAGTGAGTGCCAGGGGGAGCCCCTTTAGGGAGTGAGTGAGTGCCAGGGAGCCCCTTTAGGGAGTGAGTGAGTGCCAGGGAGCCCCTTTAGGGAGTGAGTGAGTGCCAGGGAGCCCCTTTAGCGAGTGAGTGAGTGCCAGGGAGCCCCTTTAGGGAGTGAGTGAGTGCCAGGGGGAGACCCTTTAGGGAGTGAGTGAGTGCCAGGGAGCCCCTTTAGGGAGTGAGTGAGTGCCAGGGAGCCCCTTTAGGGAGTGAGTGAGTGCCAGGGAGCCCCTTTAGCGAGTGAGTGAGTGCCAGGGAGCCCCTTTAGGGAGTGAGTGAGTGCCAGGGAGCCCCTTTAGGGAGTGAGTGAGTGCCAGGGAGCCCCTTTAGCGAGTGAGTGAGTGCCAGGGAGCCCCTTTAGCGAGTGAGTGAGTGCCAGGGAGCCCCTTTAGGGAGTGAGTGAGTGCCAGGGAGCCCCTTTAGGGAGTGAGTGGGTGCCAGGGAGCCCCTTTAGGGAGTGAGTGAGTGCCAGGGAGCCCCTTTAGCGAGTGAGTGCCAGGGAGCCCCTTTAGGGAGTGAGTGAGTGCCAGGGAGCCCCTTTAGGGAGTGAGTGAGTGCCAGGGAGCCCCCCCCGCCGCCGCCGCCACCACTCCCCCCACCCCCCTTACCTTGTAGCAGACCTCAGGATCAGCGGCAACCCGACCAGTAAGAGCGGGCGCTGGACGCACCCGCTCGATATGCGGAAGTGATGTCACTTCCGCATATCAGTGCGGGCGCTGGGTCCTAGCGCCCGCACGATTGGTCGCCGGCTCGCCGCCTGATCCTGAGGTCTGAGTGACGCGGCGGCGGCGGCTGGAGGGAGCCGCTGCCAGAGGGGGCCGGGCGGAGATCCGTGGCACCCCAGGATAGATTGGGGGCACGTTCCCCCCCCCCCCAAAACAGGGCTAGCGACGCCCCTGATGTACAAGCTCTGTTTGTACTGTTTCCACTGCGTACATTTGTGACAGTTTTCCACAATTGCGTTTAGACAATCTTCTGCAGCACTTTACAGAGTACATAGTCATGTCACTGACTGTCCTCAGAGGAGCTCACACTCTAATCCTACCATAGTCACAGCCTAATGCCCTACCATATTATATTATGTATTTACATAGCACTGACATCTTCTGCAGCACTTTACAGAGTACATAGTCGTGTCACTGGCTGCCCTCAGAGAAGCTCAATATCTAATCCTACCCTAGTCTTATGCCCATCGTAGTCTAGGGCCAACTTTAGGGGAAAGCCAATTAAGTTATCTGCATTTTTGGGATGTGGGAGGAACTGGAGTGCCTGGCGGAAACCCATGCAGACATGGGGATAACAAAAAACTCCATGTAGATAGTGCCCTAGCTGGGATTTGAACCAGGACCCAGTGCTGCAATACAACAGTGCTATCCACTATGGCACCATGCTGCCCACACATTCTAGCCACATTAAGCTAGAAAAAGACAAACAACATTATAGACATCATTAGTAGAAGGCTGTTAGTAGGCTGTTAGCACCATCAAAGGGAGATCACTGGCAAGTAGGTGTTTGTTTGTCTGGGGGGAGGGGGGGCCTGGTCAAAAAAATTGCTATGGGGCCCAGTGAGTTGTAGCTACGCCCCTGGGGTCCACAGGGTCCTCGGTGTCAAGCCCGCTGAAGGACCCCATGTAGTCTGCTACCATCCGGGTACTTGTCATGTGGCACTTGGCACGTGGCACTCGGCATGTGGCACATGGCACTTGGCCCTTGGTACATGTAACGTGGCAATTGGCACATGTCACGTGACAATTGGCACGTGTCATGTGGCAATTGGCACATGTCACGTGGCAATTGGCACGTGTCATGTGGCACTTGTCACATGGCACGTGGCAAGTGGCACATGCCTAGTGCCAAGTAACACGTGGCACGTGCCAATTGCCACGTGACAAGGGCCAAGTGCCACGTGACAAGGGCCACGTGACAGGTGACAAGGGCCACGTGACAAGGGCCACGTGACATGTGCCAAGTGCCACGTGCCAATTGCCACTTGCCAAGTGCCACGTGCCAATTGCCACGTGACATGTGCCACATGTCAATTGCCACATGCCAAGTGCCACATGTCACGTCTGGCATGCTCCTGGCACATATTGCACCTGCTGCTGCTGCATTGCCCTGCTCCTGCTGCCTGTGCAGCTCCCACTGCCAGGGTGCCACAGGCCACTGATACCAACTAGATTTAACCCAAAACACAATTGCTGCATAATTTTTTTGGAGGTGTCTTGGCTGAAAACTGTCACGTCCCAGTTCTGCGGTTGGACTTTGGACACAATGTGGGCTGCACGAAAGCTGTCTGTAACCTAGTCCTGATGTTAATTGACAGCCATTTTCTTTTTTGGGGGGGGGGATTTTAAGTCCCCACATAATCAATTAGTGTTTCCCTTTAAATAAACATGATGCTACATGCCTCATTTACCCTAACAAACGTTTTAGAAGCAATTTAAAGCCCACTTCCGTTTTTTCTATTTGGATATCCGAATCCGCCCGGATAGCTTGGATAATGCGTTCAGATAGCCACATGAACGCGGATATCTGAAAGTTCGGATTCAGATATCCGATCCGAATCCGGATATCTGGGTATCCGGATCCGGATCCTTTTGGATTTGAAAAGAGGTATCCGAGCAGCACTGAACTACACTACACAACAACTAACTAATCCCTAACCTACCTATTAGAGACTAATAGGCTAAGGCTAGCTAGGCTGATCTAACACTAGCCCAGCACAGTATAAAGTACACACTAGCTCAGGGGTTCCCAACCACCGGTCCGCGGCCCACTGCTGGTCCATGGGGCATTTGCAGTTGGGCTGCAGGTCTGTCCTCTTGCCCCCCCCCCCCCCGCGGCCGCCGCTGCTGTTACCTTAGCTTGTGGCCGCTTCTTCTCTTACATTCTCCTCTCCTGCGTGCTATTTGGATTCACAGTAGTGATGATGTGATCCTGCCTCATTATAGCAGCTGCGGGGCATGATGCTGTGAATCCAAATAGCACGCAGGAGAGGAGAATGTAAGAGAAGAAGCGGCCGCCAGCTAAGGTAACAGCAGTGGGGGAGCGGGGGGGGGGGGGGGGGTCAGCTGTACTAGGGCACTATACTAGCCATACTGGGTACCATACTAGCTATACTGGGCACTGTACTAGCCATACTGGGCACTATATTAGCTATACTGTGGTAACTATACTAGCCAGCCATACTGGGGATACTAAACCCCCTATACTGGGGCAACTATGCTAGCTATGCCGCTGCACCCCAGCCTCCACCCCTCCCCCCGTAACCCGCCGTGCACTACACTGTCCACTATAAACCCCCCCCCCCCGCGGGACCCGGAGATAAATTTGGTCAGAAAGCGATCCCTGGGCCGTGAAAAGGTTGGGGACCCCTGCACTAGCTGACTGAAACTATAACACTGAAATCACTATCTACCTATACAGCAATATAATCAATGTGTTCAGAATGTAGTTAGGATGCAAAATGCTCTGTTTTCAAAGCAGAGGCGCCTATCAGAGTTCAGATTTATAGACACTCCCTAAGAAGAAGGTGTCTGGTTTATAGCTGTTCTCTGCCCCTCCACCCCAAGCTTGAGTGACTGACAAGGAAGGGTATGTAGATAAAAAGTTTTCTGCTCTCGCAAATATTCTAATGAACGCATCTGCTAAGCATTCATAGAAAGATTTGAGACAGTCCCTCACTATTCGGTGTACAGTGGGACAGCACCCTACCCCCAAATTCACAGCTTCCAGTCACACTGTCTGCAGTGAATGAACGGACCCCAGAGTTGCGTGTGTGAGGCAGCAGGAAGCCTTCACACACACACAGCAGACATGAGGGTCAGAGTAGTGACACAGCTGCCATGGAGGAGGGGGAGAGATGAACTGTGACCTGATGTTTGCAGTCTGCCGCTATTACCAGGGACAAAGTGAGTTTATGTGGAATGGGACCTCTGCTTCTGTTACTGCTTATCATAATTTTCTGCATCCTGGACAGTACAAACCCTGGCTGCCCGGCATTAAATTAATGATTAATCATTCTGATTATCAGAACAGCCAGTTGTCATACTGTCCAGGATAGGATAATGATGGGACATGCAGTGACAGGAGCAGGGGCAGAGAAGCACTATATACTGTCCAGGATAGGATAATGATGGGACATGCAGTGACAGGAGCAGGGGCAGAGAAGCACTATATACTGTCCAGGATAGGGTAATGATGGGACATGCAGTGACAGGAGCAGGGGCAGAGAAGCACTATATACTGTCCAGGATAGGGTAATGATGGGACATGCAGTGACAGGAGCAGGGGCAGAGAAGCACTATATACTGTCCAGGATAGGGTAATGATGGGACATGCAGTGACAGGAGCAGGGGCAGAGAAGCACTATATACTGTCCAGGATAGGGTAATGCGGGCTAGCAAAAAAGGGCGCACAGGGATAGTGGACAAAAAGGGCGCCGCCATAGACTGCAATGCAAAATATCAGCTATTCGGCGCCCGACAGGAAAAAAGGGCGCCCGAGAAATAGCGTTTTACAGGGATCGTGTTAACAAAAGGCTCCGTTTACAGGATAAAGTTTATAACAAATATCGTTTACAAGTTCGTTTTGACTTTGTATTATACTTATTTTTTCGTTTGCAAATTTCGCTTATATGAGTTTTAACTAGTTTTTTCGTTTTAAAATTACGCTTACAAACCTATTACAACTAAAATTTCGTTTACACTTCTTTTAGCATTTAAAATTAGTTTTCATATGTATAATGCTTAAATAACGTTTCTCAACCTGATTGTATTAGAAATACATCGCTTTTGGTATTAACTTTGTTTTTACATTTATAATGCGTTGATTATAGTTACTAAAATATCGCTTTAAATATTACTGTTATTTTAAGATTTCTAATGCATAAGTGATTGTAAGGTTATCTATTGTATTGTATGTGTATATATATTATATATATGTCACGATCGGTGTAGCAGAGAGAGGGTCTGATTACCGGTGAACTGCAGTATCACCGAGAATGCAGAATATACCCGATTATCGATGATCTGCAGTATCACCGATAATCCGATATAACGCTAACCTCTGAACACCTGAGTAGTGTAAGTGCTTGGTGCAACAGTAATACCTTGAGGACTAAGCCTCAGAAACAAGTGCCGTACAGTATGAAGTACTGCAGCAATACAGATTCCTTCCGAAGGCCTGGACTCTCCCGGGGGAGGAGTCAGGCGGAGCGTAGGAAGGACAGAACGTGAGTGACACCTAGGAGAGAGTGTCACCAACAGATCTGGGAACTGCCTCTAACAGTAAGGTCAGTTCTCGAAGTCAGGCAAGCCAGGTCGTAACACACGGACAGATACAGTACAGATTCAGAACGCAGAGGCGGAGACTAATAAACAAGCAGGGTTCGGCAACAGGGTATCAGAAATATCGGGGTACAGAATCAGGAGACAGATGCAGAGTCTAAGAGCGAGCCGAGGTTCGGCAACAGGGTATCAGAATGACAAGGTGCAAGATCAGAATACAGAAGAATAGTAACAAGCTTGAGGAACCTGAGGAGCAGGTTCCCAATGAATACAGGATGGGCCCTGGGGCAGTAAATACAGAGCTGGCCCTGTGGAGCAGGTGCCCAGCAAATACAGAGCTGGCCCTATGGAGCAGGTACCCAGTAAATACAGAGCTGGCCCTGGGGAGCAGGTGCCCAGCACATACAGTGCTGGCCCTGAGGAGCAGGTGCCCAGCAAATACAGCGCTGGCCCTGGGGAGCAGGTGCCCAGCAAATACAGAGCTGGCCCTGTGAGCAGGTGCCCAGCAGATACAGAGCTGGCCCTATGGAGCAGGTGCCCAGCACATACAGAGCTGGCCCTGTGAAGCAGGTGCCCAGCAAATACAGAGCTGGCCCTATGGAGCAGGTACCCAGTAAATACAGAGCTGGCCCTGTGAAGCAGGTGCCCAGCACATACAGTGCTGGCCCTGAGGAGCAGGTGCCCAGCAAATACAGTGCTGGCCCTGAGGAGCAGGTGCCCAGCAAATACAGAGCTGGCCCTGTGAGCAGGTGCCCAGCAGATACAGAGCTGGCCCTATGGAGCAGGTGCCCAGCACATACAGAGCTGGCCCTGTGAAGCAGGTGCCCAGCACATACAGGCATGAACTATCTCCTAGCGATAGAGATAGTTCTCAGGGTCGGGAAGGCCAAGTCGGCAACTCACAGACAAACAAAGTACAGGATCAGAAGACAGAGGCAGTGTAGTCAGACAGGCAGAAAGTCATAACAGATAATCACAATCAAACTAGTACTTTAGACTATCAACAGAATCTAGCTAAGTGTAGGATTACAGCTCCAGCTGGTCCCGGCACACTTTCGGATCTGACTAAGGGTCTGCGTGCTACCACAAAGTGATTGCAACGACAGGCAACCAGCAACTGACTAAGCAGCAGAATATATAGTTGCTGGACTCTGCTGCCCCGCCCAAACCATTCAGCCAATCATGAGTCCTGCAAGAATCAGCTGACCTTCCTGATCAGCTGACACTTCCTCTGCAGGTATAAATGTCCTGAATTCAGGCCCGCGCGAGCATAGCTCTCCATCTGCCTAGATGCACTAACAGACCCAGCCACACCAAGCACATGCTGCTGCATGCAAACAGCCGCTTTGCTGTCAGGACATGCGGCGGCTTTTCCGCGTTCCACCACACAACCAGACGCAAGCAAACCGCCGCGTAGGACGCGGAGTCAGCCGCCTGCCTCTTGGCACACACGGCGGCTTTTCCGTGTTTCCTCACAATATACCTTTTTCTACTTCTAATATTATTAATGTATACGTGATTTTAAGGCTACCTACTCCATGACAAATATATAAATTATTTTATTCATGTTATTTGGAGTGAAGTATTTTAAGGATTAAATATATTATTGTTTATATGTGTTTTGCGTGTTTGTGCAGTGGGGATGGTTAGGTTTAGGCATTACTAGGGGGTCTAGGGGTTAGGGATAGGTACAGGGAGGGTTAGGTATAGTTACAGTGCAATATACACCACCAGGGGGGTGGTTAGTTTTAGGCACCACCAGGGGGGTCTTAGGTTTAGGCACCACCAGGGGGGTCTTAGGTTTAGGCACCACCAGGGGGGTCTTAGGTTTAGGCACCAACAGGGGGGTCTTAGGTTTAGGCACCAACAGGGGGGTCTAGGGGTTAGGGATAGGTACAGGGAGGGTTAGGTATACTTACAGTGCAATATACACCACCAGGGGGGTGGTTAGGTTTAGGCACCACCAGGGGGGTGGTTAGTTTTAGGCACCAACAGGGGGGTCTTAGTTTTAGGCACCACCAGGGGAGTCTTAGGTTTAGGCACCACCAGGGGGGTCTTAGGTTTAGGCACCACCAGGGGGGTCTTAGGTTTAGGCACCAACAGGGGGGTCTTAGGTTTAGGCACCAACAGGGGGGTATTAGGTTTAGGCACCACCAGGGGGGTCTTAGGTTTAGGCACCAACAGGGGGGTCTAGGGGTTAGGGATAGGTACAGGGAGGGTTAGGTATACTTACAGTGCAATATACACCACCAGGGGGGTGGTTAGGTTTAGGCACCACCAGGGGAGTCTTAGGTTTAGGCACCACCAGGGGGGTCTAGGGGTTAGGGATAGGTACAGGGAGGGCTCTGTGTGAGAGTAAGGTTAGGTATAGTTATAGTACAATATATGTCATATATACAATTTATTAAATTATGTGTATTTACACAAAGGGGGGGTCTAGGTGAGAGGGATAGGGATAAGGAGATATATCTGTGACCCTAAAGTTAGGTATAATTGTAGTAAAATACCTGTAAAACCTACCATTCTAATACTATGCTTAATACAAGTGTAAATAGCGTTTTTTTTCTATAGACGCTATTTGACGTTTTATTTCAGAATTCGTTTACTGTTATAGACGGTATTTTGCCATTTTATTTCCGTTTATTTAACCTATTTAGCACTAAATTATCGTTTATAACATATTAAACGAAAATATGGTTTTGCATTCAAACGTACAATTTCGGCTACACCCCGCTCCCTTTTTTCCAGGCGCCCTTTTTTGATAGACGCAGGGTAATGATGGGACATGCAGTGACAGGAGCAGGGGCAGAGAAGCACTATATACTGTCCAGGATAGGGTAATGATGGGACATGCAGTGACAGGAGCAGGGCTAGAGAAGCACGATATACTGTCCAGGATAGGGTAATGGTGGGACATGCAGTGACAGGAGCAGGGGCAGAGAAGCACTCAGGGCTGGATTTGTACTTACCAGTGCCCTAGGCCTGCTGTCACCAAGCCCCCCCCCCCCCCCCCCCCCGCCACCACCACCACCACCACCACCACCACCAAAAAACATTCTGGCCAACTATCTGACTAGCGATCACTGGTTTGAATGGGCTCATTTCAGTTGTGCTGCTCTGCCCCCCATTCATCAAATAATTCCTGTAATTTGTGCTCCTGCCCAAATGTGCACAGCAGCCAATAGTGTTCTGGACATGCATACTTGAGAAATTACGGTGATGTATGACCGGTACTTGTCAAGAATGCATAACACTATACTGGCCTCGGTTGCTGTGCACATCTGGGCAGGAGCAGGAAATTACAGGGAGCGCAAGTGGCCAGAGCATGCGCTGCTTCTTTGTCCTCTGTGAGACTGGCTGCAGTCACAGCCACAGACAGGTGGCAGGGAGCGTGAGTGGCCAGAGCATGCGCTGCTTCTTTGTCCTCTGTGCGACTGGCTGCAGTCGGAGCCACAAACAGGTGGCAGGGCAGAGCAATGGAGAGAAGCCCATCCAAAACAGAGAACAGGTAAGTAGCAAACATCCTGTCAAGACCCACTTTGGATGTTCTGTTGTAATTATAGTGGACCTGAACTCAGAACTTCCTCTCTGCTCTAAAAGATACGCAACAACATAACCTTTACATAAAAACATTTTTGTTACAGCTGATACAAATCCTGCAATAAATAGACAGTGTGTCTAATTCCTACTTTCATGGAAGCAAATATATTAACATCTTGTGCTTTAAAATAAGCTAATATGCTGTGGCAGTCAGGTGACACAGGGAAGATATCAAATTTGTGATTAGACACAGATGTTCGAAAGGCTCTCTAAATACATACAGGGTGCATTTCTCTGTTTTCCTTCTGTCCTGTGCAAGAGTTCAGCTCCACTTTAAAGCATCTGAATGACATTTATTTATATTTGCTGAAAAAATCTACGTATCTCTTTTGAATGCTGAATGTACATATGGTGGTGTGCTCTAAAATATTGACAGTATACGGGGACAAAGTCTGAAGAAGGCTTATTAGCAGAAAGATTACTCTTTTTCTTCTAAGCCAATAAATGGTATCATCCTGATTCAAAACTCTCTGCTTTTGCTGATGGCTAAGATGGTAGAATGCTCTAATGCTACAGGAAAGCAGAAGGATGCCAAACCAAACACACTAGCATAGAGGTAGCAACAGCTCAGGTGACAGTGACAGTTTAGCAATGAAAGGGAAGCATACAGCATTTTTATTCCAGGCTGCAGCAGTTCTCATAGATGGTCGGAGCTGACGGACAGAAAATGAGTCAGGAAAGAGTTAACTTAAGCAGAGACGAGATCACTGGCTAGGAAGAAAAAAAAGCAATAAATTACGGCTAGATAAGAAAGTGTAATTTACAACTGCTGGGGTCAGTGTCACAGCTGTAAAAAAGAAGGCAAAGAAACTAGCAGAAATGTTTGTGAATGCCTGCATTAGAACTCAGCGGAAATTAGTTTTATCTGCTTTGTAATGTAAATCCCTGGTATTTCTCACATCCACTTGTACTGTATGTCGATCATAATTGGATCATCAGGTGACAGTTATGATTGATCCTGATTGTTATAACACATCAGGAAGTGAGAGGTGCAGGGATTGGGGAACTCTGGTATTCAGCTATTAGTGCAGAGCAGGGCGCTGGATGGCTGCGCTGCGGGAACAGAGGAGATGATTTACTTTGACATATGACCTCTTCTCTCTCCAAGTCATGCCGCCCTTCTGATCTTATCTGATTTTACCGCCCTAGGCCATGGCCTTTGTGGCCTTTGCAGAAATCCGGGCCTGGAAGCACTATATACTGTCCAGGATAGGGTAATGATGGGACATGCAGTGACAGGAGCAGGGGCAGAGAAGCACTATATACTTAGGGATGATCGGAAAGAGCAAATTCCATTCCGCCGGAATTCGCGGATTCCGCCAGCGCTGAATTCCGTTGCTATGAAAATTCTGCTGGATTTTTGCGCAATTCCGCGAAATTCCGGATTCCGGCGGAAAAATTAAAATAATCGCAAATGGAACCTTGTTTATGCTATATGGTAGCCCACAGACCCTATTAACTGTTCCCTTAGTCCTTTTTCTCCTTCCTCCCCTCCTCACTTTCTACTTCCCTCCTCGTAGAGGGAGGAGGGTCTCGTCTTCCAGGGAATTGTAGGATTTCAAAAGCCAGCTTACATACCTTGGCCGGGAATTGAACCCAGGTCTAGTGCTTGCTATGTAGCTCTCTTCACCACTATACCACCACCAACACTACATGCTGAAGACAGCCTAGCATGTACCATTATGATATATCCAAGAGAAAAATGAGCTTGCTTAGGGATTTGTAGGATGTCAAAAACCAACTCACATACATTGGCCAGGCCCAGGAATTGAACCCAGCCCTACCGCTCTGTAGGCTGCTATCCTAGCCATTATACCACCAACACAACCACTGCAATGCAATATGCTGAAGCCAGCCTAGCATGTACCATTGTGATATATCCAAGAGAAAAATTAGCTTTCTTAGAGAATTGTAGGATTTCAAAAGCCAGCTTACATACATTGGCCGGAATACATAGTAGGGATGGTCACCGCTTTCCGCAGAATTGTATTTTCCACAATTTTAGGCAGAAATTGGTCATAGAGAGAGAGAGAGAGAGAGAGAGAGAGAATTTTTCTCTTGGGTGTATCACAATGGTTCGTGCTAGGCTGGCTTCAGCATGTAGCATTGTAGTGTGTTGTGTTGGTGGTATAATGGTTAGGATAGCAGCCTACCGAGCACTAGAAAAGAAATAATCCCTGCGCTGTCTTTGATAGATAATGAGGGGATTTGGGCGGGTGCTGCTCCAGCAGCTGGATGGTGCCAGCAGTTCTAACAAAGGGAGACAAGAAGGGAACAGGAGCGCACCGCTAGTGCAATAACGTTTTATATTTTTCAATCAATCACGCTGATACAGGTTACACTTACAGTGTGTAAGAAATCAATGCGCCTGTCAAGCCTGCCGTCTATCCTCTCCTGTGTCCCGCGCTTGGCCAGAGCAGCGGGATGCTTTGGAAACAGCGTGGGAGTCGGAGGCGGTGGGCGGAGCCAGGACGCGGGGATGCCGTCAGACGTCACAACGTTTCGGCGTAGACCACGCCTTCATCAGGTGGTCTACGCCGAAACGTTGTGACGTCTGACGGCATCCCCGCGTCCTGGCTCCGCCCACCGCCTCCGACTCCCACGCTGTTTCCAACGCATCCCGCTGCTCTGACCAAGCGCGGGACACAGGAGAGGATAGACGGCAGGCTTGACAGGCGCATTGATTTCTTACACACTGTAAGTGTAACCTGTATCAGCGTGATTGATTGAAAAATATAAAACGTTATTGCACTAGCGGTGCGCTCCTGTTCCCTTCTTGTCTACCGAGCACTAGACCTGGGTTTGATTCCCGGCCAATGTATGTAAGCTGGCTTTTAAAATCCTACAATTCCCTAAGCAAGCTCATTTTTCTCTTGGATATATCACAATGGTACATGCTAGGCTGGCTTCAGCATGTAGCATTGTAGTGTGTTGTGTTGGTGGTATAATGGTTAGGATAGCAGCCTACAGAGCGGAAGGTCTGGGTTCAATTCCTGGGCCTGGCCAATGTATGTGAGTTGGTTTTTGACATCCTACAAATCCCTAAGCAAGCTCATTTTTCTCTTGGATATATCATAATGGTACATGCTAGGCTGTCTTCAGCATGTAGTGTTGGTGGTGGTATAGTGGTGAAGAGAGCTGCATACCAAGCACTAGACCTGGGTTCAATTCCCGGCCAAGGTATGTAAGCTGGTTTTTGAAATCCTACAATTCCCTGGAAGATGAGACCCTCCTCCCTCTGGGAGGGGAAGGGAGGAGTGTATAGAGTAGAAATTCTTCTTATTAGGCAGAAATGAGTTGGGGGGGGGGGGGGATTTGAATGCTGTAAAATTCTGCGGAATTTCATTTTATCCCGAGGAAATTCCGATTTAGGGCTATAGCAATTCCGTTCCGTCGCATCGGAACCGGAATCACCAAATTCTGTCCAAAATCGCGGAATTTATAATTCCACGGAATGCAGCGACCATCCCTAGTCCCTGTCACTCACTAATTAACCTGGTGGTCCCTGTCACTCACTACCTAACTGGGGGTCCCTGTCACTTACTACCTAACCTGGGGGTCCCTGTGTCACTACCTAACCTGGAGGTCCATGTCACTCACTATCTAACCTGGTGGTCCATGTCACTCACTACCTAACCTGGTGGTCTCTGTCCCTCACTACCTAATTGGGGGTCCCTGTCGATCACTACTTAACCTGGTGGTCCCTGTCACTCACTATCTAACTGGGGGTCCCTGTCACTCACTACCTAACCTGGTGGTCACTGTCACTCACTACCTAACGGGGATCCCTGTCACTCACTATCTAACCTGGTGGTCCCTGTCACTCACTACCTAACTGGGGGTCCCTGTCACTCACTACCTAATCTGGTGGTCCCTGTCACTCACTACCTAACGGGGGGTCTTTGTCACTCACTAACTAACCTGGGGATCCCTGTCACTCACTACCTAACCTGGTGGTCCCTGTCACTCACTATCTAACCTGGGGGTCCCTGTCACTCACTACCTAACCTGGGGGACGCCTGTCACTCACTACCTAACCTGGGGGTCCCTGTCACTCACTATCTAACCTGGGGGTCGCTGTCACTCACTATCTAACCTGGGGGTCCCTGTCACTCACTACCTAACCTGGTGGTCCCTTTCACTCACTACCTAACCTGGGGGGCGCCTGTCACTCACTACCTAACCTGGGGGGCACCTGTCACTCACTAGCTAACCTGTGGGTCCCTGTCACTCACTGTCTAACCTGGGGGGCGCCTGTCACTACCTAAACTGGGGGGCTTCTGTCGCTACCTAAACTGGGGGACTCCTGGTGCTACCCTAACTCACTTCCTAACTGAGGGTCCCTGTCACTCACTACCTAACCTGGTGGTCACTGTCACTCACTACCTAACGGGCATCCCTGCCACTCACTACCTAACCTGGTGGTCCCTGTCACTCACTATCTAACCTGGTGGTCCCTGTCACTCACTATCTAACCTGGTGGTCCCTGTCACTCACTATCTAACATGGTGGTCCATGTCACTCACTACCTAACTGGGGGTCCCTGTCACTCACTACCTAACCTGGTGGTCCCTGTCACTCACTACCTAACAGGAGGTCCCTGTCACTCACTATCTAACCTGGTGGTCCCTGTCACTCACTACCTAACCTGGTGGTCCCTGTAACTCACTACCTAACCTGGTGGTCCCTGTCACTCACTATCTAACCTGGGGCTCCCTGTCACTCACTACCTAACCTGGGGGTCCCTGTCACTCACTATCTAACCTGGGTGTCCCTGTCACTCACTACCTAACCTGGGGGTCCCTGTCACTCACTACCTAACCTGGGAGTCCCTGTCACTCACTACCTAACCTGGGGGTCCCTGTCACTCACTACCTAACCTGGGGGGCGCCTGTCACTCACTACCTAACCTGGTGGGCGCCTGTCACTACCTAAACTGGGGGGCTTCTATTGCTACCTAAACTGGGGGGCTTCTGTCGCTACCTTAACTAGGGGGCACCTGTCACTACCTAAACTATCCAGGCCAGCCAGCCCAGTATCACCACCAGCCAACCAGCCCAGAATCACTGACAAATAGGCCACAGCATCACCACTAGTCAGGCCAGCATTTACTTCAACAGCCCAGCATTACCGCCAGTCAGGTCACAGCATCACCGCCAGCCAACCCAGCCACAGCATCAGCCACAGCATCACTGCCAGGCCTTTCAGCCCACACATCATCCCCAATCCAGCCAAAAACAGCATTGCCAGGCACAGCAGCCAGTCGAGGAGAATTGAGAAGCCAGGTGAGAGGTGCCTACTAGCGTTGGGCGAACAGTGTTCGCCACTGTTCGGGTTCTGCAGAACATCACCCTGTTCGGGTGATGTTCGAGTTCGGCCAAACACCTGGTGGTGTTCGGCCAAACTGTTCGCGTTCGCCCGAACGGCTCAATTCCTGGCCGAACCTGGCCGAACACGGCCCCCCTATGGGGTCGCAGGCATAAGGGGGGAGCATGCCCCGATCGCGGGGGGGGGGGGGTGTCGGAAATTCCCCCCACCCCCTCCGCTAGCACTCCCTCCTCTGCCCGCTTCCCCATACAAAAGTTTAAGTAAAGTACCGGTGGTAGTGGATGGCCTGGCAGTGGCACTGTGGTGTGAGGAGGAGGAGTCCGGAGAGTGACGCGTTGAGGGAGGCCGGGCAGCGGGCGTGAGGTCAGAGAAAGGGCGGAAGTACCACAAGGGTACTACCGCTGAACCGCCCGCTGCCCGGCCTCCCTCAACGCGTCACTCTCCGGACTCCTCCTCCTCACTCCACAGTGCCACTGCCAGGCCATCCACTACCACTGGTACTTTCCTTAAACTTTTGTATGGGGAAGCGGGCAGAGGGGGGAGCGCTAGCGGAGGGGGTGGGGGGAATTTCCGACCCCCCCCCGCGATCGGGGCATGCTCCCCCCTTATGCCTGCGACCCCATAGGGCCCCCAAAAGCGGGATGTTCGGGGAGTTCGGGGTTCGGCCCGAACATGCCGAACATCGCGGCCATGTTCGGCGAACTTTCCCGAACCCGAACATCCAGGTGTTCGCCCAACACTAGTGCCTACCATATTAAGGGGGCGTTCTGCCTATTTATGTGAAATGCTGTCTATTTATGTGCCTCCTGACTGCTGAATTTGTCTTGTTGGGAGCCTCATGATTTTTTGGGGGCCTCAAGATTGCTGAATTTTTCTTGTTGGGGGCCTCATGATTTGTTGGGGTCCTCATGATTGCTGAATTTGTCATGTCGGGGGCCTCGCGATTGCTGAATTTGTCATGTTGGGGGCTTCATGATTGCTGAATTTGTTTTGTTGGGGGCCTCATGATTGCTGAATTTGTCTTGATAGGGGCCTCACGATTGCTGAATTTGTCTTGATGGGGGGCCTCATGATTGCTGAATTTGTCTTGTTGGGGGTCACATGATTGCTAACTACGAGACTATGGGAAAAGCTGAATCCTCATCATATGAGACAATAGCATTAAACCTACTTTTTTAGTAGGGATGGGACGACGAATCCGGCGAATTCACGAATCCCTCGAATATTGGGAAATATTCGAGATTCGTGGATTCAAATCCCGACGCCATTTTCCACTGTACGAATCCGCCGAATCCCAACGCTGCATCGCCGCGCATCCGCCGCTCGTATTCGTCCTCCTTCGACCCCCCCGCGCCTCCTCCGCCCGCCCGCATTCTTAGTATCAACTCACCTATCCAGAGTGGAGCGCAGAGCGGCAGACCTCTCGCTGGCTTCCTGGTTCCCCCTAGTGACCGGCTTTTACAATTACGTCATCAGTAAAAGCCGGTCCGGCCACTAGAGGGAACAGGGAAGTAACGAAGAGGTCTGCCGCTCTGCGCTCCACGGGAAAGGTGAGTAGATACCTATGCAGGGGTGAGTGGAGGAGGCACGGGGGACGGAGGAGGCCGTGGGGGGTTGGGGGTGAGCAGAGGAGGCACGGGGGGGGGGGGGGGTGTCTACCTACCTACCTACCTATCGGACACTATACCTACCTACCTACAGGCCACTATACCTACCTACCGGCCACTATCCTTACCTACCTACCTACCGGCCACTATCCTTACCTACCTACCTACATGCCGCCTTACCTACCTACCTACCTACAGGCCCCTATACCTACCTAAAGGCCCCTATACCTACCTACCTAAAGGCCCCTATACCTACCTACCTACCGGACACTATACCTACCTACCTACAGGCCACTATACCTACCTACAGGCCACTATGCCTACCTACCTACCGGCCACTGTCCTTACCTACCTACCTACAGGCCGCCTTACCTACCTACCTACCTACAGGCCCCTATACCTACCTAAAGGCCCCCTATACCTGCCTACCTATCTAAAGGCCCCTATACCTACCTACCTAAAGGCCCCTATACCTACCTACCTACCTAAAGGCCACTATACCTACCTACAGGCCTCAATACCTAACTACCTACCCACCTACCTACCTAAAGGCCCCCTATACGTACCTACCTACAGGCCACTATACCTACCTACAGGCCACTATACCTACCTACCTACAGGCCGCCTTACCTACCTACCTACCTACAGGCCCCTATACCTACCTACCTACAGGCCCCTATACCTACCTACCTAAAGGCCCCTATACCTACCTACCTACAGGCCACTATACCTACCTACAGGCCACTATACCTACCTACCTACCGGCCACTGTCCTTACCTACCTACCTACAGGCTGCCTTACCTACCTACCTACCTACCTACAGGCCCCTATACCTACCTAAAGGCCCCCTATACCTACCTATCTAAAGGCCCCTATACCTACCTACCTAAAGGCCCCTATACCTACCTACCTACCTAAAGGCCACTATACCTACCTACAGGCCTCAATACCTACCTACCTACCTACCTAAAGGCCCCCTATACGTACCTACCTACAGGCCCCTATACCTACCTAAAGGCCCCCTATACCTACCTAAAGGCCCCTATACCTACCTACCTAAAGGCCCCTATACCTACATACCTACCTACAGGCCACTATACCTACCTACAGGCCTCAATACCTACCTACCTAAGTACCTACCCACCTACCTACCTAAAGGCCCCCTATACGTACCTACCTACAGGCCACTATACCTACCTACAGGCCACTATACCTACCTACCTACAGGCCGCCTTACCTACCTACCTACCTACAGGCCCCTATACCTACCTACCTACAGGCCCCTATACCTACCTACCTACAGGCCACTATACCTACCTACAGGCCACTATACCTACCTACCTACCGGCCACTGTCCTTACCTACCTACCTACAGGCTGCCTTACCTACCTACCTACCTACCTACAGGCCCCTATACCTACCTAAAGGCCCCCTATACCTACCTATCTAAAGGCCCCTATACCTACCTACCTAAAGACCCCTATACCTACCTACCTACCTAAAGGCCACTATACCTACCTACAGGCCTCAATACCTACCTACCTACCTACCTACCTAAAGGCCCCCTATACGTACCTACCTACAGGCCCCTATACCTACCTAAAGGCCCCCTATACCTACCTAAAGGCCCCTATACCTACCTACCTAAAGGCCCCTATACCTACATACCTACCTAAAGGCCACTATACCTACCTACAGGCCTCAATACCTACCTACCTAAGTACCTACCCACCTACCTACCTAAAGGCCCCCTATACGTACCTACCTACAGGCCACTATACCTACCTACAGGCCACTATACCTACCTACCTAAAGGCCGCCTTACCTACCTACCTACCTACCTACAGGCCCCTATACCTACCTAAAGGCCCCCTATACCTACCTACCTAAAGGCCCCTATACCTACCTACCTAAAGGCCCCTATACCTACCTACCTACCTAAAGGCCACTATACCTACCTACAGGCCTCAATACCTACCTACCTACCCACCTACCTAAAGGCCCCCTATATGTACCTACCTACCTAAAGGCACCTATACCTGCCTACCTACATACCTACCTATACTTAAGGCCCTATACCCTGCTACCTATACTGAAGGTCCCTTTACCTACCTACCTTCCTAAAGGCCCCTATACCTACCTACCTACATACCTACCTACCTATACTTAAGGCCCTATACCCTGCTACCTATACTGAAGGTCCCTTTATCTACCTACCTACCTAAAGGCCCCTATACCTACCTGCCTACCACCTACCTATACTTAAGGCCCTATACCCTGCTACCTATACTGAAGGTCCCTTTACCTACCTACCTACCTACCTACCTATACTGAAGGCACATGTACCTTACTACCTATACTGAAGGCCCCTATACCTAGCTACCTACCTATACTGAAGGCACATATACCCTGCTACCTATACTGAAGGCCCCTATACCTAGTTACCTACCAATACTGAAAGCACATGTACTGTGCTACCTATACTGAAGGCCCCTATACCTTGCTACCGATACTGAAGGCACATGTACCTTGCTACCGATACTGAAGGCAGACGTACCTTGCTACCGATACTGAAGGCCTCTATACCCTGCTACCTACCTATACTGAAGGCACATATACCCTGCTACCTATACTGAAGGCCCCTATACCTAGTTACCTACCAATACTGAAAGCACATGTACTGTGCTACCTATACTGAAGGCCTCTATACCCTGCTACCTATACTGAAGGCCCATATACCTTGCTACCTATACTGAAGGTCCATATACCCTGCTACCTATACTGAAGGCCCATATACCCTGCTACCTATACTGAAGGCCCATATCCTTCTACCTATACTGAAGGCCCATATACCCTGCTACCTATACTGAAGGCCCATATACCCTGCTACCTATACTGAAGGCCCATATACCCTGCTACCTATACTGAAGGCCCATATACCCTGCTACCTATACTGAAGGCCCATATACCCTGCTACCTATACTGAAGGCCTATATACCCTGCTACCTATACTGAAGGTCCATATACCCTGCTACCTATACTGAAGGCCCATATACCCTGCTACCTATACTGAAGGCCCATATACCTTGCTACCTATACTGAAGGCCCATATACCCTGCTACCTATACTGAAGGCCCATATACCCTGCTACCTATACTGAAGGCCCATATACCCTCCTACCTATACTGAAGGCCCATATACCCTGCTACCTATACTGAAGGCCCATATACCTTGCTACCTATACTGCAGGCCCCTATACCTTGCTACCTATACTGAAAGCTACCAATATTGAAGGCACCCATACCTAGCTAGCTATACTGAAGGCACCTTTACCTCGCTACCTATGCCTGGGTACCTATACTGCAGGCAACTATACCACGAATCGCAGAATTCTTATGTGCAGGATTCGTTAGATTCGGGATTCGAAAGGTTCGAGATATTCGAGAACCTTTTTAGATTCGGATCCGGATTCGGATTAGAAGAAATTGTGGATTTGTCCCATCCCTATTTTTTAGCTTTTTAAAACAGAAAATAAAACTGGGAGGTTCTAAAAGATTGAATAAATTTTTCAGGAGTAGGATGGATGAAGTTGTTTATCTTCACAGTTTATTTCCAACTTGGATTTTCCATAATGTTCATGTATGAGTTAAAACGTTTGTACAGTATTTAGTTTAAATTGCTGTTGCCACTTTGCGATAGATAAGTGACTTTTGGGTTGCAGTTTGGGCACTCAGCCTCCAAAAGGTTTGCCACCACTGTCCTAATTTAATGTCCCACCATTGCTAGGCTCATGTAAATTTGTCTCCACCCGTTACCACACCCACATTCTGGTCCATGGCCCACCCATTTTTCGGTGTGGCACGCCAAGCGCGCCGCACAATGTGACCCTCATATTCAGTATGCTGAATTCTGCTGCCTACAGTATGTACAGTATACGTTGTTCTCTAGTGCTGGCACTGTGTGCTGATCTACCTCCAGTGTGTACAGTATAAGGTGTTACTCTGTGCCTTTACTGATTGTAAACCAGCTGTATTGTATGCTGATCCCTGCTACTTTCAGTATGTACAGTATTAGCTGTAAAGCCTGGTACACACATACAATTTTGATTAGCCAATTTTAGCTCTGTTCATGAAATTTATTGTCTGTTGGCCCACTTACTGCACAGGGGTGGTAAAATTGGTCAGTGATTGACCAATCAAAATTGTGTGTGCGTATACATCTTTGATCTATGCCTATACTGATTGTAAATTATCTAAATAAAGGACAGGGGGCTCCATCCAATATTTCGATGGGCAGGCCCGTTATCTGTAGCTTACACCACTGCTAAATTCATGTACATTTGTACCCATGGCCACGCCCACTCACCTCATGGCCACACCCATCTTTGCCCCATGTACCCATGACCACGCCCACTCACCTCATGGCCACACCCATCTTTGCCATGTACCCCCCACCTAGTGCCCACTGGAGTACTGGGTCAAGAGACTGGACATCTGGAGGAAGCTAGTGCCCACAGGTGCCCCCCAATCTCCAATGACCCTAGAAATGCCCCTGCCAATGCGTCTCCACCAACCAGCAAGTCCCCATCATCACTGCAGTTCAGAGGACACTGATGCTGCAAGTGTGCCTGGTGCTCAGTCCCTTCCTGCAGGGAACCAAGATGGTCAGGCGGGAGCGGGCATCCATTAATGAATGGGTGCCCCTGGTTTGCCTGCTGGACAGGGCAATGTGTGATCTGATGGACGAGGGGGAGGCAGCCTGAGCCACCTGGATCAGGAGCAGTTGGCAGCACAGTCCAGCTCACAGGAGGACTTACAGATAAAAGAGGAGGAGAAGGAGTTGGAGGTCCCTAACCTAAATGGTGAGGAGGAGGAGCAGAGCGCTGCTGCTGTTGTATGGGGATGGTGGCTTCAGGAGGAGGACACGGCACAGGAGGAGGACAGGTATTTTCTATCAGATGACGACGATGAAGATGTGTTTGCCAATGCCCGCCTGTTCCCCACATGTTGCGCTGCCTTTGTAGGGATCCCCGGGTGATCCAAATACATCAAAGGGGAGACATCTGGATCACCTTGATGCTGGACCCGCATCTGAAGGGAAAGCTGGGAGAGTTCATGTCGCCATCCACCACCGAGAAACGCACAAGGGAGTTGCAGGAGGCACTTGTGCAAAGACTCTTGGAAGCATTTCCCCAGACTTCCACCCCCACTGCTGCTGTTCTGCCACCCAGCAACAGGTGCCTGCGGCCGCCACCAACAGCAGCACCACCAAAAGCAGCAGCAGCCGGTGCCACAGAGACCTGCTGAGCCTAAGCAAGAGCCTGTATGCAGTGCAGCTGCCCAGAGCAGAGGTGCCAGCAGACACAGCATCCTCCTCCAACCAGCAGCAGCAGCGACTGACCAGCATGGTGTCTGACTACATGGGGGCTTGACACTGACAGCCCCGTGGACCCCATGGAGTACTGGGTCAAGAGACTGGACATCTGGAGGAAGCTTGCCCAGTACGCCCTGGAAGTCCTGTCCTGCCCCCCCCTTCCAATGCCCTCTCCAAGAGATGCTTCATTGCGGCCAGTGGTGTGGTCACCGAGAAGCGCTTTCGGCTGTCCCACGCCTCTGTAGACAAACTCACCTTCCTGAAAATTAACCAGGCTTGGGTGGAAGGTGAGTTCCTAGCCCCTACTGTCGGGCGCAGGGGGACATGAAGTGGCTGATGAATTTTTTTTTACAATGCCTGTCTTTACAAAACAAGTTAAAACCTCTCTGCCTGGATTCTTTTTTTGCTGTGGTACTACCAGTGAGGTGCTGCGGTTGTTTTGTGCTGCCGCACTAACCACTTAGTCCTCCTCCTGCTGCCGCTGAGTTTCTATTTTCCTACTAAAGTCTGCGTTCTTAGCGCCAGGGTCCACGGATGTATATCATTTTTGGGCAGCATTATAAAGTCTGCGTTCCCACTGCCAGGGTCCATGGATGCATATAATTTTTGGGGGAGCATTATCATGCTGTGGTACTACAAGTAAGGTGCAATGGTCGTTCTGTACTGCCGGACTAACCGCTTAGTCTTCCTCCTGCTGCCACTGATGTTCTATTTCCCTACTAAAGTCTGCGTTCCCATCGCCAGGGTCCATGATGCATATAATGTTTTGGGCAGCATTATCATGCTGTGGTACTACCAGTGAGGTGCCATGGTCGTTCTGTACTGCCGGACTAACTGCTTAGTCTTCCTCCTGCTGCCACTGATGTTCTATTTCCCTACTAAAGTCTGGATTCCCATCGCCAGGGTCCACGGATGCATATAATTTTTTGGGCAGCATTATCATGCTTTGGTACTACCAGTGAGGTGCCATGGTCATTCTGTGCTGCCGCACTGACCGCTTAGTCCTCCTCCTGCTGTCGCTGATGTTTTTCGCTACCAAAGTCTGCGTTCCCACTGCCATGGTCCACTGAAAACTCTGTTGTCATTTCATTGCTATCGCTGCATGGAAATTTTTTTTTTTACAAAAACCTCTTTGGGTTTTTTTTGTGGCGTCGCCCACTTGTCTCATCCTCCTCCAGTGGTACCACCACCGCCAGGTGCCATTGGGACTCACCATCACCTCTGTGATTGCTTAACGTGTATTTCCCTGTTTAAAACCAATTATTACCAATTAATAGCCACATTTCAAGTATTGATTTAACTTTAAAACCCATTTTCTCAAAAACAATAAAGTTCTTTTTGAATTTTTTTTTTTAAAAGTTGTAGCCCCTTATCACCAATATAATCCATGCAATTTTGGGTATTGTAGCATGTATGGGGGCTTTGCTATTAACGTTAAAAGAAAATCCGGATCGCGGCCGTGAATTGACTCATTCACGGCAAAAATCCAGAAATTGATCACGCCGTTTCCGGATTTTTTTTTTAACCATGGCCAGTAATGTTGAATCCGAGAATGGGGGTATCCGAGCACCACTAGTGTCTTGCTGGTTTTCTGACATTTTCTGAAGAATTCCTTAAAGAGACACTAAAGCGAAAAAAAAATTATGATATTATGATTTGTATGTGTAGTACAGCTAAGAAATAAAACATTAAGATCAGATACATCAGTCTAATTGTTTCCAGTACAGGAAGAGTTAAGAAACTCCAGTTGTTATCTCTATGCAAACAAGCCATTAACTCTCCGACTAAGTCTTAAGGCTCATACACACATCAGACTATAGTCTTTGGAAACTGAAAGATCACAGACCAATCTTACCACCCTTCATGTAGTATGAGAGCCATACTCTACACAGTCTTTTCTATGGAGCTGAACTCCACATCAGAAAAAAATCTTTGCAAGATGCTGCACACACAGATGCTGTACAGACACAAAAGATCAGGATCTGCAAAAGATCTGTTTCTGCCAAAAATCCATTCCTGCAAATTGCAATGATAGTCTATGAGATCTGCAGATCATCATACACACATGATTTAACTGACATTCATCTGCAGATCAAGCAATCATCCGCAGATCTGAAAATCCATCCTGGTGGATCTGATCTGCAGATGAATGTCAGTTAAATCATGTGTGTATGATGATCTGCAGATCTCATAGACTATCATTGCAATTTGCAGGAATGGATTTTTGGCAGGAACAGATCTTTTGCAGATCCTGATCTTTTGTGTCTGTACAGATCTGTGTGTGCAGCATCTTCCAAAGATTTTTTTCTGATGGGGAGTTCAGCTCCATAGAAAAGACTGTGTAGGTATGGCTCTCATACTACATGGAAGGGGGTAAACTTGGTCTGTGATCTTTCATTTTCAAAAGACTATGGTCTGATGTGTGTATGTGGCCTTAGTCGTGGAGAGGGCTGTTATTTGACTTTTATTATCTCAACTGTAAGTGAACTGTTTACTTTTCCTCTGCTAGAGGAGAGGTCATTACTTCACAGACTGCTCTGAAAGACTCATTTTGAATGCTGAGTGTTGTGTAATCTGCACATATTATAGAATGATGCAATGTTAGAAAAAACACTATATACCTCAAAATAAAAGTATGAGAATATTTTCTTTGCTGCTAATCTTCTAGTAATTATTCATAGTACACAACCAATTCACTATATCATATATTTTTTTTAGCTTCAGTGTCTCTTTAAGTAATGTTGAATGAATTACACCTTGGAGCATATCGCTTTGGCCCAGTTTTGCAAATCCTCTTCACAAATTCAGCCCTGAAGATAAAAGCTTCAGCCTCTAGGCACAGTGCCAAGGTGGACACACATTGTTCTCTTCCACTTTTACCCCCTCCAGTCTCTATTCCCCCCATCCCCCTCAATATGCAGAGAAATGCTGAGGTGCAGCATGGAAATTAAAGTACAGCGGGTGGCTTACTGACTTCTATCAAGGTGTGAAGACAGAGGACTACCTCACAGTGCCGGAGCATGGATATTACACACTCATCCTCTACATACTGGGAGAGGGGGGAAGACTAGGGATCATTTAAGGGTTTAATTCTGTTGGAACTTGGAGGTAGGGAAGACTGGGACCTTATTGGGGGACACAGTGGTGTTGGGGGTGGGGAGTCAAATTATATGCTTTTCTTATGGGACGATGGGAAGGAATTTGTACTGGCCACACTTACTATTAGGAAGAAAAGCAGAATTTTACTGGCCACACTTATTATTAGGAAGAAAAGCAGAATTATAATGACCTTTTTTTTTTCTTTGGCGGTGGGGAGGGGGTTAATTCTGGCCACACTTCCTATTGTTGTGTGTGTGTGTGGGGGGGGGGGGGGGGAGTAATTATGTAAGACACACTTGGTAAGGGGAGGAGGAGTTATACTGTCCTTATTGGCCACCCCCATGGACAGGGGTAGGAAAGCTGTATTGGCCACACTTGCTATGGGGGGAGGGGGTTGATATGAGGTAGGCAGTGTAGTTTAGAGGAGTGTGACTGAGCACCTTTGCATGGAGAGGGAGGAGCAAGCTTTGTAGTCTCAGCTTCTCCTGCTGGGGGGCTGAGTGTGGTGAGTGGTACATGAGTATAAGGGCCACGCCAAACAACATGACAGACTATAGCCTTGTACATGTACTAGCAATATTTTTTTACTCACCCCATTTGACAGGGAGGAGGAAGCACAGCAAACTAATGTTATGTTGGGTGGTGGTATTTGACCCTTATGGAGGAGGCTCCACTATCACTTTCTTCTGCCCTGGCCCGTCATAGTTTCCATCAACTGCACTGGATAACACTAGTAGCATTTTAGTAGCTACAACTAATAGCAGGAAGATTTTTGCTTTATGTGGTGGGGGGATGGGAGGCAACTTCAGGCATTCAGGCCAAGAGGCAGATACTAGAAAGGTATGTATGATAAATGTCAAGTAACTTGAAAAACACCTGCATTCACCTCCACACAAATTGCCCCTGGTGGTGGGTGGAGTTCATGTTTATATTACAGGAAAGTGCATAGAGCTGGGAGCTCCAGGCGCTGGTGCATGTTTGCCAAACCTGCCCACCATCATTCATTCTTCGAGGAACAACATGTATCTTAGAGGCAACCCCTCCCTAGCATTGGTTGTTCCTCAGTTGTGATGAATAGATCCATATTTTTCTTCTAAAACAACTGTTTAGATTGGCTAAAATTTCATCTCCAACATTTAAATTGTTGTGCTGATTTTATTAAATGTTAATGCAAAGGAAAGCAGTAGTGAAAATGTTTTTTATTTATTTAATTGCGGCAATCTGAAATGCTCTATCGGCCGTGGGATTTTTCCGATAGCCACCTTAAAACATGCACACACTTTGTAGTCTATAAAATTCCATAGTGAGAGAAGTTAAAATGTACCCGAGGTGACATGTGACATGATGAGATAAACATGTGCATGTACAATGCAAAACATATTAATAACCAGGCTGTTTCACTTGTTTTATTTTGCTGCCTGAAAGCGTTAATTTCTAGGCATGTCAGTGACAGCTTCTGTCTTGTCAGTACCTTGTCAGGAATATAGTAAACATCACTGATAAGCACATTACAGCCACAAAGTTTTCCTGGCAGGATACAACTTTTGAGGGCAGAAAGAGATAAAATACATGAACTATTGACCTTTTTCTAATTCTGGGACACTTAATAGGCTGCCACTGATTAGAGACAGTAAAACACTCAACCTACTTTGAAAATGTTTAAATACAGTGGTGTGAAAAACTATTTGCCCCCTTCCCGATTTTCTTATTCTTTTGCATGTTTGTCACACTTAAATGTTTCTGCTCATCAAAAACTGTTAACTAGTAGTCAAAGATAACATAATTGAACACAAAATGCAGTTTTAAATGACGGTTTTTATTATTTAGTGAGAAAAAAACTCCAAATCTACATGGCCCTGTGTGAAAAAGTGATTGCCCCCCTTGTTAAAAAATAACTTAACTGTGGTTTATCACACCTGTGTTCAATTTCTGTAGTCACCCCCAGGCCTGATTACTGCCACACCTGTTTCAATCAAGAAATCACTTAAATAGGAGCTATCTGACACAGAGAAGTAGACCAAAAGCACCTCAAAAGCTAGACATCATGCCAAGATCCAAAGAAAATCAGGAACAAATGAGAACAAAAGTAATTGAGATCTATCAGTCTGGTAAAGGTTATAAAGCCATTTCTTAAGCTGTGGGACTCCAGCGAACCACAGTGAGAGCCATTATCCACAAATGGCAAAACATGGAACAGTGATGAACCTTCCCAGGAGTGGCCGGCCGACCAAAATTACCCCAAGAGCGCAGAGAAAACTCATCCGAGAGGCCACAAAAGACCCCAGGACAACATCTAAAGAAGTGCAGGCCTCACTTGCCTCAATTAAGCTCAGTGTTCACGACTCCACCATAAGAAAGAGACTGGGCAAAAACGGTCTGCATGGCAGATATCCAAGGCGCAAACCACTTTTAAGCAAAAAGAACATTAAGGCTCATCTCAATTTTGCTAAAAAAACATCTCAATGATTGCCAAGACTTTTGGGAAAATACCTTGTGGACCGACGAGACAAAAGTTGAACTTTTTGGAAGGTGCGTGTCCCGTTACATCTGGCATAGAAGTAACACAGCATTTCAGCAAAAGAACATCATACCAACAGTAAAATATGGTGGTGGTAGTGTGATGGTCTGGGGTTATTTTTCTACTTCAGGACCTGGAAGGCTTGCTGTGATAGATGGAACCATGAATTCTACTGTCTACCAAAAAATCCTGAAGGAGAATGTCCGGCCATCTGTTCGTCAACTCAAGCTGAAGCGATCTTGGGTGCTGCAGCAGGACAATGACCCAAAACACACCAGCAAATCCACCTCTGAATGGCTGAAGAAAAACAAAATGAAGACTTTGGAGTGGCCTAGTCAAAGTCCTGACCTGAATCCTATTGAGATGTTGTGGCATGACCTTAAAAAGGCGGTTCATGCTAGAAAACCCTCAAATAAAGCTGAATTACAACAATTCTGCAAAGATGAGTGGGCCAAAATTCCTCCAGAGCGCTGTAAAAGACTCGTTGCAAGTTATCGCAAACGCTTGATTGCAGTTATTGCTGCTAAGGGTGGCCCAACCAGTTATTAGATTCAGGGGGCAATTTCTTTTTCACACAGGGCCATGTAGGTTTTGAGTTTTTTTTCTCACTAAATAATAAAAACCATAATTTAAAACTGCATTTTGTGTTTAATTATGTTATCTTTGACTAATAGTTAACGTTTTTTGATGAGCAGAAACATTTAAGTGTGACAAATATGCAAAAGAATAAGACATCAGGAAGGGGGCAAATAGTTTTTCACACCACTGTATATAAGAAAACCCTGGGGTACTTAAAGGGAACCAGAGATGTACCATAGCTGGGAAAATGAAAAAGCTGTTATACATACCTGGGGCTTCCTCCAGCCCCATACTCATGGATCGATCCCACGCCGCCATCCAGGGCCGGCGCTACCATTAAGGCAAAGGAGGCAGCTGCCCCAGGGCCCCAGAGCTTGTAGGGGCCCCCAGTGGCTACAAGAGGAAAACATTTTTCAAATCGGCCTTATAGTTTTTGAGAAAATCTATTTTAAAGTTTCAAAGGAAAAAAAAACACATTTAAAAACCTGCCGACTTTAATGGTTAATAGCAAATCCACCTTAAATGCTAGAAACCCTAAATTTGCAGGATATGTTAAGGAGATCATTAGGAATAAGAGGAAAAAACAATTTTTCAAAAAGACCTTATAGTTTTTGAGAAAATCGATTTTAAAGTTTAGAAGGAAAAAAGTATAGTTTTAAATGCGGTAAATGTAACTTTTAGTAGCAAACCTAACGGTAGTGTAATTTTACATGCATCAAACGAAAGCGCAATAAATTTCCTGACGGGGTTTCCAGGGGGTCTATACGCAGCCGCAGCGCTTTGGCCAGGGATCGCTACACAGCCGCAATATGGCTGTATGAAGATCCCTGGCATTTATTTTCCCAATTTTTTTTTTATGTTTAGAGTGTGGAAATTTTTTTTAAAAAAAAATTATGTGAGGTCCCTTCTCCTGAAACTTTTTAACCCCTTGTCCCCCATGCAGGCTGGGATAGCCAGAATGTGGAGCTCTGACCGATTGGGACTTCACACCCTGACTATACCAGCTGCAAAAAAGGTCCCCTAATGCCGATTTTTGTTCCGGGGTATATGTTGGGGGGGCCCCCCAGGTTTATTTTGCCCTGGGGCCCCATTGTTGCTTAAACCGGCCCTGCCGCCATCCACCGCTACCTGCATCTACGAGAACCGGCTCCCGTCGCTGATGTCATCAGAGCCAGCTACGCGGGAGAAGTGCGCCCTCTAGATATCTCTCCAGAGGCTGCTGCAGAGATACGCAAACAGAGCACTTCCCTTACGCTTAGACTGGCTCAGACTGACGGCAGAGCAGGGTCCCGGTTCTCATAGCTGCGGGCAGCGGAGGATGGCGGCTTGGGATCAATCAGAGCATATGGGGCTGGAGGAAGCCCCATGTATGTATAAAATCTTTATTTTTTCATCTCTGGTTCCCTTTAAAAAGGCATTTTTAGGAGTAGAAGGATAATTGTTATTGTTTATCTCATCAGTTTATTTTCACCTCGCGCTCACTTTAAGACCCATATCTCTCAGTGCAGTTGAAGTTTAGACATTAGCTCATGTTTCTTCTAATCTATCTATTCCAATTGTAGAGATGGCCTGAACGGTCCGCCCGGCGGGTAGTTTGCACGGATATCAGCTACCCGCGCCCGCAGTGGGTAGCGAACTCATAGCATGTTCGACCCGCCCCCTATACCTTGTCATTAAGCTAAACTTTGACCCTCTACATCAGTCAACAGACACATAGCAGCCAATCAGGCTGCACTCCCTCCTGGACCCCCGTCCCCCCATTAAAAACCCAGCAGTGCCGGCCACCTACTCAGTCTGCTCATGCTGCTTTAGTGAGAGGAAGGGAGAGGTTGCTGAAGAGATAGGGAAAGCGTTAGTTAGGCTCTTGTTAGCTTGCTCCTCACTGACTCCCTCGTCTGGATAGTCTCATCCTCCAGGCCTCAGGTGACTATTATATCCACTGTGCCTTGCTTACTAAGTATTACTAGGTTCTGTTTGGTGGATTACTACCGGTCATATTGTATGTTACATCTGCCTGCAGGGTTACTGTAGTATTGTGTTAGGTAGGAGTTTGCGCAGGTGTTATGGGCTGAGCTCTGGGTCAGTCGTATGGGCATACGCTCTGAATTGGTAGTCATTGACCAGACAGGCCTGAATTTTTGTGACAAATTGGGAGTTTCTTTGTCATTCTCCTCTGGTTTTCATCCTGAGTCAAATGGACAGACTGAAAGAATGAATCAGTCTCTGGAACAATATTTGAGATGTTTTGTTTCAGATTGTCAAGAAGAATGGGTTCAGTTTTTGCCTTTTGCTGAGTTTGCTATTAACAATCAGATCAATAATTCTACAAAGAAGTCTCCGTTTCAGATCATTTATAATTCAAACACTAAGTTCAATGCACTTTCTGGTGTTTCCAATCTACCTGAATTAGAAGAATGGTTCTCAAGATGTAATCAAATCTGGAAACAAGTGCAGAATAACATTAGGATTGCCGTGAATAGTCAGGAAGTGTTCTCTGATATGCACCGAACTGTTGAGGACAAATTCATGCCTGGGGATTTGGTATCGGTCTCAACCTGTCCCATTCCTTTACACCTTTCTGCTAAGCCGGGACCCAGGTTTATTGGTCCATATCCAGTGGTGGAGAAAATTAACCAGGTTACCTATCGAGTTAAATTGCCCAAATCCATTAGAGAGGTTAATTCTTTTCATGTTTCTCTGCTGAAATCTGCAGTTATTTATAATACTTTGGACCCACCCCCTCCACCCGTGGAAGTTGATGGTGAACATGAATTTGAAGTTGAGAAAATTCTTGACTCCCGTTTTGTAATAAATTAATTACAATTCTTAATTGATTGGAAGGGATCTGGACCAGATGAGAGATCATGCTGATTTAGCAATTAAAGAATTTTATGAGAAAAATCCTGGTAAACCTAGGTTAGAGTGTCCGGAATCCACTCCTTTCGACCAATGCCTCCCCACCAACCAGCAAGTTCCCATGATCACTGCAGCTCAGTGGACACTGATGCTGCAAGTGTGCCTGGTGCTGAGTCCCTTCCTGCAGGGAACCAAAATGGTCAGCCGGTAGCGGGCATCCGTTTGTGAGTGGGTGCCCCTGGTTTGCCTGATGGCTGCACAGGGCAATGTGTGATCTGATGGACGAGGGGGAGGCAGCCTGAGCCAGCTGGATCAGGAGCAGTTGGCAGCACAGTCCAGCTCACAGGAGGACTTACAGATGAAGGAGGAGGAGGAGGAGTTGGAGCTCCCTAACCTAAATGGTGAGGAGGAGGAGCAGAGCGCTGCTGCCGTTGTACGGGGATGGCGGCTTCAGGAGGAGGACACGGCACAGGAAGAGGACAAGCATGTCCTATCAGATGACGACGATGACGATGTGTTTGCCAATGCCCGCCTGTTCCCCATGGCTGTGCACATGTTGCGCTGCCTTCGTAGGGACCCCTGGGTGATCCAGATACGTCAAAGGGGGGACATCTGGATCACCTTGATGCTGGGCCCGCCTCTGAAGGGGAAGCTGGGAGAGTTCATGTCGCCATCCACCACCGAGCAACACACAAGGGAGTTGCAGGAGGCCCTTGTGCGAAGACTCTTGGAAGCATTCCCCCAGCCTTCTACCCCCACTGCTGCTGTTCTGCCAACCCAGCAACAGGTGCCTGAGGCCGCCACCAGCAGCAGCATAAGCAGCAGCCGGCACCGTGGAGACCTGCTGAGCCTAAGCAAGAGCCTGTATGCAGTGCAGCAGCCCAGAGCAGAGGTGCCAGCAGACACAGCATCCTCCTCCAACCAACAGCAGCAACTGACCAGCATGGTGTCTGACTACATGGGGTAATTCAGCGGGCTTGACACCAACAGCCCCTTGGACCCCATGGAGTACTGGGTCAAGAGAGTTGAGACTGGACATCTGGAGGAAGCTTGCCCAGTACGCCCTGGAAGTCCTGTCCTGCGCCCCTTCCAGTGTCCTCTCCAAGAGATGCTTCAGTGCGGCCGGTGGTGTGATCACTGAGAAGCGCTCTCGGCTGTCCCATGCCTCTGTGGACAAACTTGCCTGCCGGAAAATTAACCAGGCTTGGGTGGAAGGTGAGTTCCTAGCCCCTATTATCGGCCACATGGGGACATAAAGTGGCTGTTGCAATTTTTTTTTACAATGCCTGCCTTTACAAAGCAAGTTAAAACCTGCCTCCCTTGAATCATTTTTTTGCTGTGGCACTAGCAGTGAGGTGTCATGGTCGTTTTGTGCTGCCGCACTAACCGCTTAGTCCTCCTCCTGCTGCCGCTGATGTTCTATTTCCCTATTAAAGTCTGTGTTCCCACCGCCAGGGTCCATGATGCATATAATTTTTTGGGCAGCATTATCATGCATTGGTACTACTACTGAGGTGCCATGGTCGTTCTGTGCTGCCGCACTAACCGCTTAGTCCTCCTCCTGCTGCCGCTGATGTTCTATTTCCCTATTAAAGTTTGTGTTCCCACCGCCAGGGTCGATGATGCATATAATTTTTTGGGCAGCATTATCATGCTGTGTTACTACCAGTAAGGTGCCATGGTCGTTCTGTACTGCCGGACTAACCACTTAGTCCTCCTCCTGCTGCTGCTGATGTTTTTCGCTACCAAAGTCTGCGTTCCCCCCGCCTGGGTCCACTGACAACTCTGCTGTCATGTCATTGCCATCGCTGCATGGAAAAAAAAAACATTTACAAAAACCTCTCTGGGTTTTGTTTGTGGCGTCGCCCACTTGTCTCATCCTCCTCCAGTGGTACCACCACTGCCATGCGCCATTGGGACTCACCATCACCTCTGCGATTGCTTAAAGTGTATTTCCCTGTTTAAAACCAATTATTATCAATTAATAGCCACATTTCAAGTGTTGATTTAACTTTAGTTTCAAGAGTTTTATTAATGATTATAGTTATTATTAACAGCATTTGAATAGACCCTTAACAAAGGGCATTGTTACATTAGAAAATCAAATAGTAACAAACAGAGAAATAAGATAAACAGATAAACAGGTCAAATGATTGTTCATACATACATATGGTTGCGTAGTTCTATGCATAACAGATTCAGATAGAGTATTGCTCCTAGAAGGAGAGAGCACTGGATCGTAGGCCTAGTGCTGGGGAGGCCGAAAGCCATGGTTGCCAAGTTCGCATAAAGGGCAAGGTAGCTTCATTGATTATAGCTGGTAGCCTTTCAGATATTAGGATCTCTGCAATAATGGAGTCCGTCATTTCAAGTGACAGAGTTGGTTTCAACCATTGACGAGCAATGTGAAGCCTGGCTGCTTTGGCTATGTGTTGTGCAAGCCTGTGTTGTGGGTATTTCCACTTTTGCGGCTTGTGTCCAAGAAGTAGTTGGAGTGGATCTGGTGAAAGGGATAATTCAAGCGCTGTGCCTATAGCGGAAGCCACCTGAGCCCAATATCTTTGAGCTACGGGACAGAACCACCATATATGAGCCATATCACCTAGTTGTCCACATTGCCTAAAACAGCGAGGAGATTTGTCATTAGACATAGCATGAAGTTTCTGAGGGGTAAAATATGTGCGATGAAGGATTTTAAAGTTTGTTTCTAGATGTGAAAAGTAGCTGCTTCCTTTAGCTAAGGTAAGGCAACATTTGCTCCATTGTTTAAATGTAACGCCCCATCTACACTATGGGACATTGCAGCGATCCGACTGCTCGATTAGCCGCCGGATCGCCTCTTCCACGTGCCCGCCGCGTCCCCGCTCGCCACGCGTGCGCCGCATTCGATTCCCAGCTCGTGCCCGCTCGTCCCCGCCGGCGCCGCTTATCTTCCGCTCGATTCCCTGCCATTGTCCCCTCGCGGGGAGCGAGCAGGGAATCGGCGGTGCGGAGATCCGTCCTGTCGGATCTTATCAATTGAGCCGCATCAGCGGCTCGATTGATAAGGAGCATCGCGGCCGCATCTACTCGTGTAGATGCGGCTTAAGGGTCGTACCTAAATCGGCTTCCCATGCTCTCATTGTTGGGATCTTGTCAGTTTCCAGGGGTTGAGAGATAACTGAGTAAAGATAAGAGATCCTTGGTCTCTGGTCACACCAATGCTCATAAGTAGTACGTGGTGGGGTAGGAAGCGTTGATTGGCTCAATGTATTCAAAAAATGATAAATTTGTAGGGCCCTAAAATATTCTTTAGGTGGGAATGATGTATGGGTGCAGAATGTTATCCAATTTGGAAGGTGATTTTCAACCAGGAAATTGGAGACGGTTAAAAAATTGTTTGCAATCCACCACTGGAAGGGTCGTGATTCACAACCAGGTGGAAAGTTGAGATTACCAAAAATTGGCAGCTGTAGAGGGACAACGGATTGTAATTTTTTAACAAATCTAAGTTTGTTCCAAATAGTGAGTGAGTGGGCCGACAAAGGTGATTGTGTTTTATATTTAGCTGGAGTAAGTGGAGGAGACCACTGGAGGGCAGCTAGACTAATTGGGGCCAGGAGATCATTCTCAATATCAGCCCAAAGGGGGCGGTTGTAAGTAGAATGCATCTGTGCCAATTGAGCAATTTGGGCTGCTCTATAATAGCTAAAAAGGTCAGGGACACCCAATCCTCCTCTCTCCCTGATAAGATGCATAATGTTCTGTCTTATTCTGCTTTTCTTGTTATTAGTTATAAATTTAAAGATGGAGGACTGTAGGTCTTTTAGTGAAGCTTTAGTTAAATGGATAGGCAATGTTCTGAAAAGATAAAGAAGGCGTGGCAATAAATTCATTCGGACAGAATGAATACGTCCTGACCATGAAATTGAAGGAGAGTTCCACTTTATCAATTCTCGTTTCAGCTCGGACAGCATCGGTTTATAGTTTAATGGAAAAAGGTCTGCAGGATTTGTAGAAATTTTAATACCTAGATAAGTGATGTATTTTGATTGATAGGATAGTCCCATCTTAGTGGCTAGAGTCTCTGCATTTTGCTTGGGGATGTTCGTAAAAAGTATCTCAGATTTATTAATGTTCAAAGTAAGTCCAGATAATTGTCCAAAGTGTTTTACTAGCTGAAGTAATATATGGATAGAGGTATGGGGTGAGGAAAGTGTTAATAGGAGATAGTGTTGGGCGAACAGTGTTCGCCACTGTTCGGGTTCTGCAGAACATCACCCTGTTCGGGTGATGTTCGAGTTCGGCCGAACACCTGACGGTGCTCGGCCAAACCGTTCGGCCATATGGCCGAACTAAGAGCGCATGGCCGAACGTTCCCCGAACGTTCGGCTAGCGCTGTGATTGGCCGAACGGGTCACGTGGTTCGGACCCGAACGCGCTCTGATTGGCCGAACTGTCACGTGGTTCGGGTAAATAAATACCCGAACCACGTCATATCTCCGCCATTTGTCTGTGGGTTTAGCTTTGGGTAGGCAGGCAGGGTAGTTCGCGCTCCAGCCACGCTAGCCAGGGTCCCCCCCAGTCATTGTGTGTCGCTGCTGGGAATAGTAGTACACCGCTCGCTCAGCATTCTGTTTACTGCCACTCTGTGTACCTCGCTCAGCCACACTATATAGCATTCTGTTTACTGCCACTCTGTGTCTGCTGGGAATAGTAGTACACCGCTTGCACAGCCACACTATATAGCATTCTGTTTACTGCCACTCTGTGTACCTCGCTCAGCCACACTATATAGCATTCTGTTTACTGCCACTCTGTGTCTGCTGGGAATAGTGGTACACCGCTCGCTCAGCCACACTATATAGCATTCTGTTCACTGTTCTGTGTCTGCTTGGAATAGTGGTACACCGCTCGTTCAGCCACACTATATAGCATTCTGTGTACTGTTCTGTGTCTGCTGGGAACAGTAGTACACCGCTCGTTCAGCCACACTATATAGCATTCTGTGTACTGTTCTGTGTCTGCTGGGAACAGTAGTACACCGCTCGCTCAGCCACACTATATAGCATTCTGTTCACTGTTCTGTGTCTGCTGGGAATAGTGGTACACCGCTCGCTCAGCCACACTATATAGCATTCTGTTCACTGTTCTGTGTCTGCTGGGAATAGTGGTACACCGCTCGCTCAGCCACACTATATAGCATTCTGTTTACTGTTCTGTGTCTGCTGGGAATAGTGGTACACCGCTCGCTCATCCACACTATATAGCATTCTGTTCACTGTTCTGTGTCTGCTGGGAATAGTGGTACACCGCTCGCTCAGCCACACTATATAGCATTCTGTTCACTGTTCTGTGTCTGCTGGGAATAGTGGTACACCGCTCGCTCAGCCACACTATATAGCATTCTGTTCACTGTTCTGTGTCTGCTGGGAATAGTGGTACACCGCTCGCTCAGCCACACTATATAGCATTCTGTTTACTGCCACTCTGTGTACCTCGCTCAGCCACACTATATAGCATTGCGTACTCTGCCAGTCAGTGTGTATATTGCTGGGATCAGTAATACTCCACTCACCGTCAACCACTATATGAGCTCAACATGAGTTCCCCAGAGACCTCCGCTGTGAGCAGCACTCCCAACAACAGCAACAGCCAACGCCCCACGCAAGCTATAACATCCACCCCAGCAGCCAGTGGTCAGCAGCAGCCCTCCCCGGAGGAGAACGTTGTGTCCATCAGTCCGTCGCCAGAGCGATTAATGAGGGCTGCCATTGAGGAGATGATGGGGCCTGATGTGGAGGAGGAGGTCTGGCTCAGGCCAGCATCCCAAGTTAATGTTGAGGACGATGAGGGGTCTGTGTCTGGGGATGTTGGGGTGGCAGAGGTGGTGGGTGGGTCAGACTCAGGAGAAGAGTTGTATGATGAGGATGATGATCGGGACCATCTGTATGTGCCTCAGAGTCCGACCCCGGAAAACATGTTGTATCGTGTGTTTAGGTACTAAAATCTGCGTTCCCTCCCAGTAGTGTTGGGCGAACAGTGTTTGCCACTGTTCGGGTTCTGCAGAACATCACCCTGTTCGGGGTGACTATATAGCAGACTATATAGCATTGTGTTTAATGCCACTCTGTGTACACGGCTCAGCCACACTATATAGCATTGTGTTTACTTCCACTCTGTGTCTGCTGGGAACAGTAGTACACCGCTCACCCGCCACTGTATAGCATTGTGCTCTGTGTCACTGCTGACAATAGTGGTACACCGCTCACCCACCACTGTATAGCATTTCTGTACTGCCACTGTACTGCTGCCAGTCAGCGTGTACTTTAAGGATAAGTGAAATGAGGAAGAAATCCGGTGAAAGAGGGAGGGGCAAGGGAAGAGGTGTTTCCCCTGACGGTTCACGTACAGGCCACAGGGGAGCACCCAAGAAAACCCACTCAATACTGCCCATGTTGTCCAGGACAACAACCCTCACAGATCCAAAAGAACAGGACCAGATAATTACTTGGATGACCTCTCAAGCGTCCAGCAGTGGGTTAAGCAGCACCAGCACATCACGCACGAGGTCCGAGTCCTCAGCCAGTTAAAGTCTGGGCTTTCTTTGAAGACTGCACTGAGGATGTTACCATGGCGATTTGCAAGGTGTGCAAGACCCGCCTGAGCAGGGGGAAAAGTATTAACAACCTCTCCACCACCAGCATGAGCCGCCACATTCTATCCAAACATCCCACTCTGTGGGCAAACGCGGCAGGACAGGGTACCACCAGCAACACTGCCTCCCTTGGGTTCACCAGACTCACCACCAGACCCGCCTCAGCAGCAGCAGTAGCCCAGCCATTGCGTGGTTCACAACATTCACAAACATCAGACGATGCTGACACTGTCACTTTCCGGACTAGTGCTCTTGAGGTCTCCCAGTGTTCATCAAACACAACAACCAACAGCCCTTCGGTGTGCAGCGCTACGGTTGAGTTGTCTGTTTCTGAGATGTTTGAGCACAAGAGGAAATTGCCAGCAAATGACCCCCGGGCCGTGGCAGTAACAGCCAGCCAGCATAGCCAAGCTTCTGGCCTGCGAAATGCTGCCATATCGAGTGGTGGAGACAAACAGCTTCAAGGGCATGATGTCAGTGGCCATCCCACGTTACGTGGTTCCCAGCCGCTACCACTTTGCGCGCTCTGCAGTGCCTGAGTTGCATGAGCACGTGGTCAGCTAAATAACCCGAAGCTTGAAGAATGCCGTTGCCTGCAAGGTTCACCTCACCACTGACACCTGGACGAGTGCGTTCGGCCAGGGTCGATACATCTCCCTTACCGCGCACTGGGTGAACCTTGTGGAGCCTGGCAGCGATTCCTCACCTGCTACGGCGCGGGTGTTGCCCACGCCGCAAACAGCTGGATAACAACAGCAGCACCTACCTCTCTGACTCCTTCTCCTCCAACGCATCTCAAAGCTGTACCTCATCCGGAAATGCTAACCCAGCACCAGCAGCAGTAGGATCGTGGAAGCAGTGCAGCACAGCTGTTGGCATGCGTCAGCAAGCGTTGCTGAAGCTGATCTGCCTTGGGGATAAGCAGCACACAGGGGAGGAAATTTGGAGGGGAATAAAGGAACAGACGGATTTGTGGCTGGCACCGCTGGACCTGAAACCGGGCATGAAGCTAGACACCTGGCACGAACTGGCAATGTACGCAATAGAGGTGCTGGCTTGCCCGGCAGCCAGCGTTATGTCGGAACGCTGTTTCAGTGCTGCCGGAGGCATCATCACAGATCGGCGTATCCGCCTCTCCACAGAAAATGCAGACCGTCTGACTCAAATTAAAATGAATCAATCCTGGATTGGAAACGACTACGCAACACTCCTGGACCCCAACCAAGTAACATGACCGATGAACATCTGGGATGGTTTAGCGTTTCCGGTCCCTGTTTATTGAACCTCTCATCTGTATTACATTTATGACTGCATGGCGGCAAAAAGCATTGCTGCTATATCCGCACGCTTTTTGTCCTCATGCAAGGCCTGGGTTGTTGTGTCTCACAAAGCGTGGCCTTCTCCTCCTGCGCCTCCTCCTGTTCCATCACGTGTGCTGCTGCTGGGTTAGCGTTGCCGCGTGGTCCCTGTTTATTGAACCACTTATCTTTATTACATTTATGACTGCATGGTGGTACAAAGCATGCTATCCGCACGCTTCTTGTCCTCATGCAAGGCCTGGGTTGTTGTGTCTCAAAGCGTGGCCTTCTCCTCCTGCGCCACCCTCCTCCTGTTCCATCACGTGTGCTGCTGCTGGGTTAGCATTACCGGTCCCTTTTCCTGGAACCTCTTATATGTATTACATTTATGACTGCATGCCGACAAAAAGCATGTTACCTGTGCAAAGAAAACAGACATTTCCCGCATTTAAAAGACAGTTTTCCCTTTGAAACTTTAAAATCGATTTTCTCAAAAACTATAAGCTCTTTTTGCTAAATTTTTTTTTCCTCTTGTACCCACTCCCAAGGTGCACATACCCTGTAAATTTGGGGTATGTAGCATATAAGGAGGCTTTACAAAGCACAAAAGTTCGGGTCCCCATTGACTTCCATTATGTTCGGAGTTCGGGTCGAACACCCGAACATCGCGGCCATGTTCGGCCTGTTCGGCCCGAACCCGAACATCTAGATGTTCGCCCAACACTAATAGGAGATCATCAGCGAATAGGTTGACCTTGTACTCAGAATTTTTAACCTTTATGCTTTGGATATCAGATGAAGCACGTATTTTATTAGCTAGGGCCAGGGGTGAGCCTGGGGTGCCTGGCACCTGGGTGCAAGATTTTTTCTGGCGCCTATGGGAGTGGTTAAATTAACCGCGCCCAACCACATAACCACACCCATGTCCTGCCTAATCACACCCACACCTTCCACCTCTTTACGCATGCATGTGATACCCCATTCTTACCCCTCTTCCATGGGCTTGCTCCTGGCTGGCTTTGGCTGCCTGCGAGTCTGCTAGTCTCTGGACTGACGCAGGCTGAGAGGTTCTGCGAGTGCGACGCAGTCACACACTGCGTACTTATGGCTGCCTGCGGCCACCCTACTTTCGCTCGCTGTTGGCACACCCTCTACCAAGCCCAAGCGTGAGGTGGGCTGCCTGTATCTTTCCCGTTGCGCCGCCAGCCAGTGTTGCCAACCTTTCACGTTATTTTTTTACTGACAAATACCTAAAAATTTACTGAAAAAAGATTATTTTTACTGACAAAATTTCCACACTAAAT
The DNA here is from genome assembly GCF_040937935.1 of Hyperolius riggenbachi. NCBI lineage: Eukaryota > Metazoa > Chordata > Amphibia > Anura > Hyperoliidae > Hyperolius > Hyperolius riggenbachi. The sequence continues at coordinate 49,291,835 of NC_090652.1, read as the reverse complement.
GCACATAAGAGACAGCGTTTCACCAATAAATGCACGTAATGACAGACAGCCTTTCATCAGTAAATGCACATAATGAGAGACAGCTTTTCCCCAGTAAATGCACATAATAAGAGACAGCTTTTCCCTAGTAAATGCACATAAGAGACCGCTTTTCACCAGTAAATGCACATAATAAGAGACCGCTTTTCACCAGTAAATGCACATACTAAGAAACCGCTTTTCACCAGTAAATGCACATAATAAGAAACAGCTTTTCACCAGTAAACACACATAATAAGAGACCGCTTTTCACCAGTAAATGCACATAAAAAGAGATAGCTTTTCACCAGCAAATGCACATACGAGACAGCTTTTCACCAGCAAATGCACATAAGAGACAGCTTTTCACCAGTAAATGCACATAATGACAAACAGCCAGTGTCCCCAGTATATGTAGCCAGCCTGGACCCCCTTTAGGTAGTGAGTGACATGGAGCCCTTTTGGCAGTGAGTGACAGTAAGCCCTTTAGGTAGTGAGTGAGTGACAGGGAGCCCCATTAGTTAGTGAGTGACAGGGAGCCCCATTAGTGAGTGACAGGGAGCCCCTTTAGTTAGTGAGCGACAGGGAGCCCCTTTAGTTAGTGAGCGACAGGGAGCCCCTTTAGGTAGTGAGTGACAGGGAGCCCCTTTAGGTAGTGAGTGACAGGGAGACCCATTAGTTAGTGAGTGAGTGACAAGGAGCCCCTTTAGGTAGTGAGTGAGTGACAGGGAGCCCCTTTAGGTAGTGAGTGAGTGACAGGGAGCCCCTTTAGGTCGGAGCAGTGCATTTTAGCGCTGCTAGATTTGGGCGCAGCTGGCGCCTCCATAGACTTCAATAGGAATCACTTCTATTGAAGCGCTCAGTGAGTAACGTCGGTTCCGTCGGAAGACGGAGCCGAGGTTGCTTAAAAACATAATAATTCGGCCTCCAGCAATCGCTGGAAGCCAAATTATTTCATTCCCCCACTATCCATGGCGGCCTGGAGGGGGAATAGTAATTAAATCGGCCCGGACTTGTGCAGAAGCAGGATCAGCCATATAGCGCTGTATCCTGCGCCCAAGTCTACCGGCGCCGATTTCAAATGTACTCCTTTAGGTAGTGAGTGACAGGGAGACCCATTAGTTAGTGAGTGACAAGGAGCCACTTTAGTTAGTGAGTGACAGGGAGCCCCTTTAGTTAGTGAGTGACAGGGAGCCCATTTAGTTAGCGAGTGACAGGGAGCCCCTTTAGTTAGTGAGTGACAGGGAGCCCCTTTAGTTAGTGAGTGACAGGGAGCCCCTTTGGTTAGCGAGTGACAGGGGGGCCCCTTTAGTTAGCGAGTGACAGGGAGCCCCTTTAGTTAGCAAGTGACAGGGAGCCACTTTAGTTAGCGAGTGACAGGGAGCCCCTTTAGTTAGTGACAGGGAGCCCCATTAGTTAGTGAGTGACAGGGAGCCCTTTTAGGTAGTGAGTGAGTGACAGGGAGCCCAGTTAGTGAGTGACAGGGAGCCCCTTTAGTTAGTGAGTGACAGGGAGCCCCTTTAGGTAGTGATTGAGTGACAGGGAGCCCCTTTAGGTAGTGAGTGAGTGACAGGGAGCCCCTTTAGGTAGTGAGTGACAGGGAGACCCATTAGTTAGTGAGTGACAGGGAGCCCCTTTAGTTAGCGAGTGACAGGGAGCCCCTTTAGTTAGTGAGTAAGTGACAGGGAGCCCCATTAGTTAGTGAGTGACAGGGAGCCCCATTAGTTAGTGAGTGACAGGGAGCCCCTTTAGTTAGTGAGTAAGTGACAGGGAGCCCCATTAGTTAGTGAGTGACAGGGAGCCCCATTAGTTAGTGAGTGACAGGGAGCCCCTTTAGGTAGTGAGTGAGTGACAGGGAGCCCAGTTAGTGAGTGACAGGGAGCCCCTTTAGTTAGTGAGTGAGTGACAGGGAGCCCCTTTAGGTAGTGAGTGCGTGACAGGGAGCCCCATTAGTTAGTGAGTGACAGGGAGCCCCATTAGTTAGTGAGTGACAGGGAGACCCATTAGTTAGTGAGTGAGTGACAGGGAGCCCCTTTAGTTAGCGAGTGACAGGGAGCCCCTTTAGTTAGTAAGTGACAGGGAGCCCCCCTCTAGCCGCCGCTCCCCCCTTACCTCGCAGTCAGTCAGCCAGCACTCAGCAGACCTGAAGATCAGCGGCGACCCGACCAGTAAGTGTGGGCGCCGGATGCACCCGCTCTATATGCGGAAGTGATGTCACTTCCGCATATCAGTGCGGGCGCTGGGTCCTAGCGCCCGCACTATTGGTCGCCGCCTGATCGAGGTCTGGCGCGGCGGCGGCGGCGGCTACAGGGAGGGAGGAAGGGAGGGAGAGAGCGGCGGCCAGATGGGGTGAGCGGCGGCCGGGCGGCGCCTGTCGGAGATAGGCGCCTGGGTGCAATGCACCCGCAGCACCCGCCCAGGCTCGGCCCTGGCCAGGGCTTCTATTTTATGGGCGAAAATGGCTGGGGAAAGTGGGCACCCTTGTCTTGTTCCTCGTTAAATAGGGATAGGAATTGGAAAATCGGAAGGAAGTTTGAGATGAGCTGTTGGATTGGAATAAAGACATTTGACAGCTTGAAGGAAAGGGCCACTGACACCTGCTTTAAGAAGTGTGACAAGCATAAAGGACCAGTCTATCGTGGCAAATGCTTTTTCCATATCGAGGGACAACAATGCAAAAGGGGTTTTGTTGGATTTCACTACATGTAATAAGTTAATGACCTTCCTGACGTTATCTGGGGCCTGACGAAGCGGTACAAAGCCAACCTGATCTCTATGAATAAGTGATCCCAAGACTTTATTTAGTCTGGCTACTAGTATAGCTGTTAAGATTTTATAATCAAGATTTAATAGTGATATGGGCCTGTAATTTTTAATGTCTAATGGATCTCTTTTAGGTTTAGGGATAACAGCAATTATGGACTGTAAAAATTCTGGAGCTGGGGTTTTGCCATCCAGGATGGAGTTAAATAATTTTTTTAGGTATGGTATGAGGAGTTTTTTGAATTTTTTGTAGTATATGGCCGAGAAACCGTCCGGTCCAGGTGCCTTCCCATTTTTTTAGTTTTTTAATGGCCAGGAAAATTTCAAGATCGGAAATTGGTGTATTAAGGGCAGATGCTTTATCTGGTAAAAGTATCGGATGCGTCGAGTTTTGGTAGAATGGATTGGAGGAGGGATGGGTTGGGACAGATGTTTTGGCAGCGTAAAGTGACCTATAATAGTCAGCGAATTCCGAATGAATTTTAAATGGGTCGGATGTGATCAATCCCGATTTAGTTTTAATTTATAGAACTTTGTTGATGGAATGGGTGTGTCTAAGTTTGCGAGCCAACCACGTGTTAGGCTTATTATATTGCACATAGGTTTTTGATTTAGTCCATCTAATGGCCTTTTCAGTCCGGGCTGAGAGGAGTATGTCTATTTGGTGTTGAGTATCCTGAATTTGCTTGTACAGATATCTAGAGGGGGAAGAAGCATGGGCCGTCTGCAATTGGAATAGCTTATGTTCTAGGTTGAGTTGTTTTTCAGTATTAGCTTTTTTCTTTTGTGTAGCAATTTTTATGAGTTGTCCCCTAATAGTTGGTTTATGAGCCAACCAGAGGATATCTGGCTTGATGTGGCCTGTGTCATTTAGCTGGAAATAGTTAGCTATATGTTCTTCCACTTCTAGAACTGTCTCTCCATCTGTTAATAGGCTCTCGTTAAGCCTCCAGGGTGGCCGAGCAATGGGGGTTGTAAGGGACGAGCATGCTATCCATACTATATCATGGTCTGACCAGTGCTAATCATGTGTCTTGCGAAAATCAAATTAGGTATTAGGGCAGAGGATAGGAGAATGGCATCAATTCTAGAGTAGGTGTGATGTGCAGAGGAAAAAAAAGTATAATTGCGAGATGTTGAATTATGTTCCCTCCATGCATCAACCATATGAATCTCAGAGAGCGTTTTGCGTAGAGATATAGAGAGTTGATGCTGTCTAGAGGAGGGTGGCTGTTGTGATCTGTCTAAAGTTGGGTTAGGGGCAATATTGAAGTCACCAGCCCATATGATGTGGTAGGATGAGTAGTTCTCCACATGTTTATACGAATAGCGTTAATAGGGGTCATTGGAGCTTCAGGGGGGGCATATAGGTTTACTATACAGATTTTATGTGATTGCAGTGAGCCTATTAAAATTGTATAACAGCCCTCATCATCGCTAATACAGTTCTCTAAAACAAACGGTAAGGAGTTTCTAAGTAGGGTAAGAACACCTCTGTGTTTGGTAGTGACAGAGGAGACAAAGTGTCGCTGATATTGGGTATGAAAATATTTAGGGAATGATGATTTAGTAATGTGTGATTCCTGGATACATATTGTGTTGATTTAACTTTAAAATCCATTTTCTCAAAAGTAAAGTTCTTTTTGAATTTTTTTTTAAAGATGTAGCCCCATATATATATATATATATATATATATATATATATATATATATATATATAATCGGATGTATGTGCCGCGATCACTCGAAAATGGCTTGACCGATTTGAAAGAAACTTGGTATACAGATCCCTTACCTGGGCGGAGCTACAAACAGCAAATCAGATTTCACCCATTCATGTCAATGGAAAAAATGTAAAAGGCTGCCATTCTCACAGTAATCAAGCCAGAGTCCCCACACTTGGCACAGTTGGTCACTTGGTGACCGAGGTTACAAATCCAGGAAAAGTGGGCGGAGCATAAAACAGCCAATCACATTTCAGCCATTCATTTTTAATGGGAAAATGTAAACTGCAGCCATTCTTAGACTATTAATCGCAGGGTTCTCAAACTTGGTACACTTGGTCACTGGGTGACTGGGATTAAGATTCAGGAAAGTGGGTGGAGCCTACAACAGCCAATTAAAATTCACCTATTGATTCTTAAGGGAAATATTTAAACTGCTGCCATTCTTACACTGGTAATGGCAGAGGCTTCAAACTTGCCACAGGCGGTCATTGGGTGACTGGGGTCCAAACTCACTAAAGGGGCGGGGCCACAAACAGCCAATCTGATTTCCTTGGTGAATAAACTGCTTCCATTCACACATTTTTGATGTCAGGAACCTGAAAGCTCACAAACTTGGTCATTGAGTGACTGTGTGTCAAGGTTACAAAAAGTGGGCGGAGCCAAAAACAAATTTCACTGGGAAAATATAAACTGCAGCCATTCTTACACTGTTAATGGCAGGGTTCTCAAATTTTGCACAGTTAGTCACTGGGTGACTGGAATTAATATTCAGGAAAATGGGTGGAGCCTACAACACCCAATCAGAATTCATCTGTTGATTTTTCAAGGGGAATATTTAAATTCCTACCATTCTTACACTGTTAATGGCAGGTGCCTCAAACCTGGTACAGTTGGTCACTGGGTAACTGGGGTTCAAATACAGAAAAGGGGTGGAGCCACAAGCAGCCAATTAGATTTGTTTAATTTCAATGGGAATATACAAATTATTGATACCAAGGACCCCAAAGCTCATAAACTTTTTGATTGAATGATTGTATGTCAAGGTTAGAAAAAGTTGGTGGCGCCAACAACTACATTTTTTACATGGGAAAATATAAACTGCAACCATTCTTACACTGTTAATGGCAGTGTTCTCAAACTTGGCACAGTTGGTCACTGGGTGACTGGGATTGATTGATTTTCAAGGGGATTATTTACACTGCTGCCCTTCATACACTCTTAATGGCAGAGGCCTCAAATCTGGTACAGTCAGTCACTGGCCTGCCCCCTTTTCAATTTCAAAAAGGGGGCAGGCCACAAACAGCATCAACATCAGATTTGTTTCATTTCAGTGGGAAATTGCAACTTATTGATGCCAAGGACCTCAAAGCTCATAAACTTGGTCATTGAGTGACTGTATGTCAAGGTTAGAAATAGTGGGTGGAGCCAAAAACAACTAACTTTTTACATAGGAAAATATAAACTGCAACCATTCTTACACTGTTAATGGCAGGGTTCCCAGGATTGACACAGTTGGCCACTGGGTGACTGGGATTAATATTCAGAAAGTGGGTGGAGCCTACAACAGCCAATCAAAATTCACCTATTGATTTTCAAGGGGAATATTTACATTGTTACCATTCTTACACTGTTAATGGCAGAGACCTCAAACCTGATACAGTTAGTCATTGGGTGACTGGAGTCCAAACTCACTAAAGGTGGTGGAGCCACAAATAGCCAATCAGATTTGTTAGATTGATTTCAAACATTCTGTAATTGGCAGGGTTCTCAAACTTGACTAAATTGGTCACTGGATGACTGGGATTAATATTCAGGGAAGTGGGTGGAGCTTAAAACAGCCAATCAAAATTCACCTATTGATTTTCAAGGGGAATATTTACATTGCTGCCCTTTTTACACTCTTAAAGGCAGAGGCCTCAAATCTGGTACAGTCAATCACTGAGAGACTGAAGTTTAAATTCTGAAAAGGGGGCGGGCCACAAACAGCCAATCAGATTTGTTTAATTTCAATGGAAATTGCAACTTATTGATGCCAAGGATCCTAAGCTCAGAAACTTGGTCACTGAGTGACTGAAAGTTACATGGGAAAATATAAACTGCAGCCATTCTTACTCTGTTAATGGCAGGGTTCTCAAACTTACTGACTGGGATTAATGTTCAGAAAAGTAGGTGGAGCCTACAACAGCCAATCAAATCCACCTATTGATTTTCAAGGGGAATATTGAAACTGCTGCCATTCTTACACTGTAATGGCAGAGGCCTCAAACCTGCTACAGTCATTAAATGACTGGGGTTCAAAATCACTAAAGGGGTGGAGCCACAAACAGCCAATCAGATTTCTTTGCTGGATAAAATGCTTCCATTCATACCATTTTGATGCCCGAACCCAAAAGTTCACAAACTTGGTCATTGTGTGTCAAGATAAAAGAAAAAAAGTTTGTGGAGTCAAAAACAGATTTCCCTGGGAAAATGTAAACTGCAGCCCTTCTTCATTGTTAATGGCAGGGTTCTCAAGCTTTGCACAGTTGGTTACTGGGTGACTGGGATTAATATTCAGAAAAATGGATTAAGCCTAAAAAAGATAATCAAAATTCACCTGTTGTTTTTTAAGGGGTATATTGAAATTGCTGCCATGCTTGCTCTGTTAATGCACAAGCCTCAAACCTGGTACAGTTGGTCATTGGGTCACTGGGGTTCAAATCAGAAAAGGGGGCGGAGCCACAACAATCAGATTTGTTTCATTTCACTGGGAAAATTCAATTATTGATGTCAAGGACCCCAAAGCTCACAAAAATTGGTCATTGAGTGACTGTGTGTCCAGGTTACAAAAAAGTGGGTGGAGCCAAAAACAAATTTTACTGGGAAAATATTGACTGCAGACATTCTTACACTGTTAATGGCAGGGTCTCAAACTTTGCCCAGATGATCACTGGGTGACTGATTAATATTCAGGGAAGAGGGTGAAGCCTATAATAGCCAATCAAAATTAATTTGTTGACTTTCAAGGAGGATATTTACATTTCTGCCATTTTTACACTGCTAACAGCAGATGTCTCAGACCTGCTACAGTTGGTCATTGGTGACTGGGGTTCAAATGCTGGAGAGGGGCGGAGCCACAAACAGCCTATCTGATTTGTTTGTGTAACGATTGGTGTCAACACGCAGAGATAATCTGATTATTGGTGATCTGCAGTATCACCAAGAATACAGATATATACCTGATTATTGATGATCTGCAGAATCACCGACAATACAGATATATTGCTAACCTCTAGACACCTGAAGCGTGTAAGTTTTTTGGTGTAACAGTGAGAATTGGACCACCGGGGTAGCAGGTGGTCCAATAAGTAGAGACAGACTCTACTGCAGTCAAGGACTCCAGGAGAAGGAGACCTGACTGGTTTGCAGCAGTGCCCCCTCTGGAGAGCAGAGGGCCCCTGCAGGAGGGCTGAGCGCACAAGGGGTGGGTGACAGCCAGAAAGGTCGGGCAGGCCGGGTCGGCAACACACTGACAGATAAAGTACAAAAACAGGAAGCTGATTCGGTATCCAAAGCAAGCAGGGTTTGGCAACGGAATTTCAGAAGTGCAAGGTACCGAATCAGTGATCAGAGGAGTGGTCAGGAAAGCAATACGTCATAACAGATATCAAACAATGCCTAGTCTGGGTGTGAGGTCCGTGTCTCTACACCCTGGAACTAGTCTGATGTTTAACAGAATGATAACACAAGTTCCCTAGTCTGGGTGTGAGGTCCGTGGTCTCTACACCCTGGAACTGGTCTAAGGAATAACACAGATGATACACAGTATTCCTAGTCTGGGGTGTGAGGTCCGTGGTCTCTACACCCTGGAACTGGTCTAATGAATAACACAGATAATACACAGTAAACTGCCTAAGTGTGGATTCCCAGGACATCTGATTCCACCACACTGAAAGATCTGACTAGGTCTGAGTGCTAACACATAGGTGTTCGCAACGCCAGACAACCAGCAACTGAACAGCAAGAGATATATATATAGTGAAGCGCTCTCCAGCGCCACCCAGCTCCCATCAACCAATCAACAGCTGAGCTGGGATCAGCTGATCGCCACGATCAGCTGACCCTTCTCCTATTGGTATAAAGAGCCTGTCTTGCGGCGGGCGCACACGTAGCTCTCCATCTGTGTGCACTACTGGGTCCAGCCAAACTAGACGCATGTTGCTGCGAGGAAACCGCCGCTCTGTGCGCGGACACCGCCGCCTCACTGTTAGAAAGCGCAGCGGTTTCTCCGCAATCTGTCACAGTTTGATTTCTATATACAAAATATATACAAAATGTCAAAGACCCTAAAGCTCACAAACTTGGTCATTGAGTGTTTGTGTGTTAGGGTTTGGAAAAGTGAGCGGAGCCCACACCAGCCAAATACATACCCAGGCAACGCCGGGTCATCAGCTAGACACCAATATAATCCATGCAATTTGGGGATTGTAGCATGTATGGAGGCTTTGCTATTAACGTTAAAAGAAAATCCGGATCACGGCCGTGAATAGCCGTGATTGACCCATTCACGGCAAAAATACGGTTCGAAATCCGTGATTCCGCTTCAAATCCGTTTCGTATTTTTTTCGTAAGTTTTCGTATTTTTTTAATCACGGCCGGTAATGTTGAATCCGTGAATGGGGGTATCTGAGCACCGCTAGTAGAGATGGCCCGAACGGTTCGCCAACAACGGTGGTTCGCGTTCATGGCGAACTGCAAACTTTATGTGAGTTCGACCCACCCACTATACTACATCATTGGGCTAAACTTTGACCCTCCACATCACAGTCAGCAGACACATGGCAGCCAATCAGGCTGCACTCCCTTCTGGAACTCCCCCCCCCCCCATAAAGGCAGCAGCCTCGGCCATTTTCTCACTCTGTGTGCTGCTGTGTTAGTGAGAGAAGGGAGAGAGGTTGCTGCAGAGAGATAGGGAAAGCTTAGTTAGACTATTGTTTAGGCTTGTTAGCTTGCTCCTTGCTGATATTTGTTGCTTAAAAGCACACCTGTAAGGCTTGGTGGTGTATTCCCCTCAGTCAGCATGCAACGCATGAGCTGACGTGGAGGAGGTACACACACTAGCACAAGGAATCAGGATATCCCTAGTGTAGTGGAGGGGAGGACTGACTAATAGGAGATTGTGGCGCACAGAGCCGGTGCAGATCCGACAGCCACAAACAATACCTTCGCGATAACGTCTCAGCGCAAGGTAGCGCTGAGCGCATAAACCAGAACTGAGGAGATCAGGATAGGTAGACAGAATGAACGCTTGCTAGCTAGCCACTACTTAGTGACAGCAAGCGTCCACAACAAGACAGACTGGAATGAGGCAGCCAATGCGTTGCAGCGATGGCGTGCCTCACAAAGACAGGACAGGATAGTCAGGAAATAGCAGGATCAAGATAGATGAACGTAACACAGACAAATATACAGTAAGTATGTTTTCCTAGCGTATTACAATTACAGCTATCAATGAAACTATTTGTAACGTCTGACTAACATATGTATATATCGGCAATGAACCGATATATGACATAAGCAGGAACGCTGACTAAGACTGGAGCAGTACAGGGAACAGGACTCAGAAGGATTCGCTATCTCTTCGCAGAGATGAACGCAATCCACAAACAGTAACAGAACAGGATTCAGAAGGATTCGTTATCTCTTTGCAGAGATGAACGCAATCCACAAACGGTAACAGGACAGGATTCAGAAGGATTCGTTATCTCCTCGCAGAGATGAACGCAATCCACAAACAGGACCAGGAACAGGATAACTAGCTCAGCACGGGTGATCACGATACGCGCAACCTACCAAAACGTGCTGGAAATCTGACTAACTGCACACAGGATATAAACAGTTCGTGTACGTATACATCAGCGACACTGATGTATCAACGTAACACGAATACAAAGAAAATAATAAACGTGCTGGTATGCATATATATTGGCAATGAACCAATATATGATGCAAAGACCAGCAAAGTATCTTTAGAACAAGAAACACGATCGGGGCTGAAGCAACAGCAAGACAGGCATAAACTGAAGCTATGAAAACCCGAGGAAACCCTGCAGGAAGCAGATCTTTATACTGAGGTCATCCAATGGGAGCAGACATGCAGATTCCCACACAGGTGAATGATAATCAGTCACAAGCTGACAGCAGGGAAAGGCAGACAAAGCTATGCAGCTTGCATGGAAAGAGATCAGAACTGCCTGAGCTGCAGCACTACTACTTCCAGCAATACCTGCTGCAGCAGTGATCATGACAACACCAAAACAGCTCTTTTGAGAGCTAATGTTCTTATGATGTGTTTTTTTTTTGTATGGCCCACTGACACTTGCATATACAGCCCTGTCTGTTGCAGCAGGCTCTTGCTAATTGCTATACTGTGCAAGGCCCAGCACATTCAGGGCCTTCCTTTTTACTGCACCTGTGTGTGACAGCTGCACATTGTATTGTAATACCAGTCACTACATACCTTTTACTGCACCTGTGTGACAGCACGCAGTTTTATATACCAGTCTGTGCATACCTGTTAACTGCACCTGTGTGACAGCTGCACATTGTATTGTAATACCAGTCGCTGCATACCTTTCACTCCACCTGTGTGACTGCACACTGTTCTACCAGCAGTCACTGCATACCTTTCACTGCACCTGTGTGACTACACATTGTTATAGCAGCAGTCACTGCTTACCTTTTCACTGCACCTGTGTGACTGCACATTGTTGTTATACCAGCAGTCACTGCATACCTTTTCACTGCACCTGTGTGACTGCACATTGTTCTACCAGCAGTCACTGCATACCTTTCACTGCACCTGGGTGACTGCACATTGTTATACCAGCAGTCACTGTATACCTTTTCACTGCACCTGTGTGACTGAACATTGTATTAGTCAAGTCAGTGCATACCTTTCACTTCATTCCACCCAATATGGACAAAACAACAGGCAGACGCAGAGCCAGAGGCAGGCCACCCGGCAGGTCTGATCGAGGTCGTGATTTTTCAGGTGTTTCTGACATTATTGTCAGATCTGACAAGATTAGCTGCATGCTTGTTTCTGGCATGATTCAGAAACTTCAACAGCCAAATAGACCAGCAGGGCTGCCAGGCAATGTGTATTGTTTAAAAGGAAAATACATATGGCAGCCTCCATATTCTTGATATTCTGGGGTTGGTCAAGTTGATGACTGCTTCTTTCAGACAGGTAAAAATCTTCTCTGCTTGCAAGGAACCATTATATATTTAGCATTTTCCAATATTTTGTTAAACATTTGGTTAAAAGCTGGCATGAACAGATCAGGGCATTTTAACATGAACTGTGTTGGGCCAGGGTCCAGGTCGCAGGTAGTCTTGTGAAGGTTTAGAAGGATGCTTGAGATGTCTTCTTTGATGCCTTAACCACTTTAGCCTGCGGGTTGGTTTCACTCTAAAGTGGACCTGAACTCTTGCACAGGGCAGAAGGAAAACAAGAAATGTACCCTGTATGTATTTAGAGAGTTTAGCCTGTATAATTCCCTCTCATTTGTGACTATGCACAAGTTGTAATTTGTTCCCTCAGCTGTGTCAGATAGCTGCCACGGCAGAGAGCTAATTAGTAAACACAGGATATTAACCTGTCTGCTTCCATGAAAGCAGGAAGTAGACACACTGCAGATGTATTGGAGGATTTGTATCAGCTGTAACAAAAATGTTTTTCTTTGAGGGCCCTTTCACACTGGCACAGTGCGTTGTGGCAATTTACCGCAGGGCAATGAAAGTCTATGGGTGCTTTCATATTACCTGCGGTGTGGTGCACCGGAAGTGCTCAATTGGTTGCTCTTCCAAAACTATGTTAGCGTGCATATCTGCGTCAATGTGCGGCAGACCGGAAATCATGTAAGTTTATGGCGACCCATAGGTGAATTTTGATTGGCTTTTTTAGGCTCCACCTACTTCTGAATATTAATCCCAGTTACCCAATGACAATCTGTGCAAAGTTTGAGACCCCTGCCATTAACAGTGTAAGAATGGCTGCAGTTTATATTTTCCCAGTGAAAATTGTATTTGTCTCCACCCACTTTGTGTAACCTTGACACACAGTCACTCGATGACCAAGTTTGTGAGCTTTCAGTTTCCTTTCATCAAAATCGTATGAATGGAAACAGTACATCAGCAAAGAAATCTGATTGGCTGTTTGTGGCTCCACTCCTTTACAGTAGTGAATTTGAACCCCAGTCACTAAAATTACTGACTGTAGCAGGTTTCAGATCTCTACCTTTGGCTGTTGTAGGCTCCACCCACTTTTCTGAATGTTAATCCAAGTCACCAAGTGGCCAACTATATCAAGTCTGAGAACCCTGCCATTGACAGTGTAAGAACGGCTGCAGTTTATATTTTCTCACAGAAAAAGTTAGTTGTTCTGTCCACTGTTTCTAACCTTGACATACAGTCACTCAATGACCAAGTTTATGAGCTTTTTTGCATTTTCCCATTGAAATTAAACAAATCTGGCTGTTTGTGCAGCCATTCTTAGACTGTAAATCGCAGGGTTTTCAGACTTGCCACACTTGGTCACTGGGTGACTAGGATTAATATTCAAGAAAGTGGGTGGAGCCTACAACAGCCAATCAAAATTCACCTATTGATTTTCAAGGGGTATATTTAAACTGCTGCCATTCTTACACTGTTAATGGCAGGGTGCTTAAACTTTGCACAGTTGGTCACTGGGTGACTAGGATAAATATTCAGAAAAGTGGGTGGAGCCTAAAAAAGCCAATCAAAATTCACCCATTGATTTTTAACAGGAATATTTAAATTGCTGTCATCCTTGCACCGTTAATGGTACAAGCCACAGTTCTGGTACAGTCATTCACTGGGTGACTGGGGTTCAAATTCAGAAAATGGGGTGGAGCCACAAACAGCCAATCATATTTGTTTCATTTTAATGGGAAAATACAAATTGATGCCAAGGACCCCAAAGCTCACAAACTTCTGTGTGTCAAGGTTATAAAAAGTGGACAGAACCATCAACTATTTTTTTTTACATGGGAAAATATAAACTGCAGCCATTCTCACACTGTTAAAGGGATACTGTAGGGGGGTCAGGGGAAAATGAGTTGAACTTACCTGGGGCTTCTAACGGTCCCCCGCAGACATCCTGTGTTGGCGCAGCCACTCACCGATGGTCCGGCCCCGCCTCCTGTTCACTTCTGGAATTTCAGACTTTAAAGTCTGAAAACCACTGCGCCTGCATTGCCGTGTCCTTGATCCAGCTGATGTCATCAAGAGCGCACAGCGCAGGCCCAGTATGGTCTGTGTCTGCGCAGTACACTCCTGGTGACATCAGCGGGAGCGAGGACACGGGCGTGCAGGCGCAGTGGTTTTCTGACTTTAAAGTCTGAAATTCCAGAAGTGAACTGGAAGCGGGGCCGAGCATCGGTGAGTGGCTGCGCCAACACAGGATGTCTGCGGGGGACCATTAGAAGCCCCGGGTAAGTTCAGCTCATTTTCCCCCGACCCCCCTACAGTATCCATTTAATGGCAGGTATCTCAAACTTGACACAGTTGGCCACTCTATGACTGGGGTTAATATTAAGGAAAGTGGGTGGAGCATACAATAGCCAATCAAAATCCACTTATTGATTTTCAAAGGGAATATTTAAATTGCTGCCATTCTTACACTGTTAATGACAGAGGCCTCAAATCTGGTACAGTCTGTCATTGGGTGACAGGGGTTTAAATCTGTAAAGGGGCAGAGCGTCCCTCTCAGCTTCCTGCCATTACCGCGACGATCAGCGCTCCCCTCCGCTCTGGCCGGCATCCCCGCTGTATTGACGATAAGTGCTGGGTCCTGGCTTGATGACGTCATCAAGTCCCAACCCGGAACTTAGCGTCAGTGGGAGCGGGGAAGCCGGCAAGAGCATAGGGGTCCACAGCTGCTCATTGCTGGAGCCTGGGAGGTGAGTAAAGGCAGCTGGCGAAAGGGAGGACATCTGGGGACACACAGCCCAGCAAACCCCAGGAGGAATCCGGCTGCCTGACCCCCCAAATGCCCCCCCCCCCTTGCATGCAAAATGCCTGGTCCTTAAGGGGGAGTAGGCAGCCGGTCCCGAAGAGGTTAACATTGAGGCAGAATCGCCTCAGAAATGAGCAAAAATGCTGCTGGACCCGAGTTTGCGGTTGGGGAAAAAAAAACTATTCTGGTGTGCACCATCCCATTGAAATACATTAGCCAAGGGATTTTCAGAATCGTTTTTAAAAACACTCAGAACCGCTCTTGGTGTGCACCAGCCCATACATCCGATTTTATATAAATAGAAAAGAGAAAGCTGTTCCTGGCAGTCTCCATTTTTACTTCTGAATGAAGCCAATTCTGATATAATTTCCTACCTTAAGGTGGCCACACATCATACATTTTTTTAAATATCTGTTCAATTTAAGAATTGCAATCAATTTTTCTGACTGATTCTTACATTTCAAAAACATGACCAATGTACCACACACATATGTTAAATTTTTCCTCGGTTATGATAAAAATGATTGGAAACTGTGAGAAAATTGCTAGGGTGTGTATATTAATAAATTGACAATCTAACACACACCATACAATCTTTAGAAAAATTGAAGAAACATTTCCAGCATTCTGGAAATCCAGTTTCAATTTTTTTCTCGGAAGATCCGATCATATTTATCGAATTCCCGTAAAATCGGATCATTTTATTGTATCGTGTGTGACCACCTTTACTCTTTTTTTTCTCATAGAAACTGCACTGTCATATCTATGTAAACACATGAGTACATCATAGATCATATTTCAGCAGCTTCTCCCTTCTCAGCCTCGTGTCACACTGAACTGCACTCAGCCAATCAGTGAGGAGCAGGAATGTGGGAGGGTAGATGACGAGCTTCCTTCTCATTGGCAAATAAAACCAGGCTGACTGAGATTAGATTTATTACAGCAGAAACATTTATGATTACATTGGAATGCTTGCAATGCAGGGTGAGGTTGCAGGCTACATAATAAACACAGAGCAGTGGGTAAATGGAATTTGATTTTGGGACTGACAATCCCGATTTAAGGTCACAACTTGTTACAAGATCACTGTGCTCAGTTGTGTGTGCTGGTACTGATGAGTTTAGCCACTTTTTCTGCCAGAAACTCCACTGGTGAAATTCAGCACGAGAGGAGAGATTTATTTGGGTTAGACGTATAGCCAGGCTTGGGTCAAGAACATAGAAAGCTTCCCTGTGCCCAGATTAAAATTGCCCATGTTGCCAGATCACTGGTCTGGGAGCAGATAGTGGATTATATCTGTGGATCGACCAGTGGGTTGGATGATCTGCTAATTCTCTAGCTATACAAACATCAGCAGAAAGGCAGCCAGAATGAGGAGCATCCAGTGAGGTCTACAAGGAGAAACGCCATCGGGACTTGGAATGGGTTGATTGATAACTTCATCTCCACAAGTGCCTGTTGGGGTTGGAATATTGGTCACACTGTAGACAGTTACTGGCACGTAGCTGCTGATCCAGTCTTGATAAGCTGTGACCAAGGTATAGACCCCGGGGAGACCTGGAGCAGCACACCCTACTCCCCAGCTCACGATTCCAACCTCATACCAGACACCACCAACTTTACACACAAGAGGTCCGCCTGAGTCACCCTGAAAGATGGAAAAGGACAAAATCAGCTGGGTCCAGAGCTACATATGTGATGTGTGTGTCATTGCTAGAGAATACATGCATTTTGCAACATATCTTGGAATTTGCTATTTGAGGGAATTTAGTATTCAATAAAACAACATAGCACTGACTGACTACTGACTGTACAGGCGACTTGGGCACCGCCATAGGCGCTAATGCAAGTATCATTAATGTGGAGAGCAGAAAATTGGGTGCCCGATAAATATCATTTTCAACATTAGAACATTAAAGTTTTTAAAAATATGTTATTGTTTTGAGGCAACATTATAGTTTTTGTAATATTATATCATTTGTCTGTACAACTTTTATCAAACATTTTATCGTTTGTATGCTCAGTTGTTTAATTTTTATGTTTATAAGTGTGGTAGTGCAGGGGCGGATGGTTAGGGTTAGGCATCAGGAAGGGTGGTAGTGCAGGAGTGGAGGCAGGGTTAGGGTTAGGCGTCAGAAAGGGTGTTTGTGTCGGGGGTTAGAGACAGCAAGATCTAGAAAGGAGTTTCCACAAAATGCCTGGGTTTCCTTTTACACTCATGATAGGTTTTCATCTTCTATATTACTTTTGGGGGACCCTATATAGACTGAGTCTCCCTGTACAATCCTTTTGGGATTCCTTCTATATCTTTTCAGGCGGAACCACTCCAACCCATTTTGGGGCCTCACTAAACTGTTTATTGGGGCCCCATTTCTTGTGGGTGTCCATCTTCACCCCTCCTTCTACAGAATGTCTTGGGGTTATTGCTGGTACACTTCTTCTGGGGTTCCCTCTACTTTTGTTATGGTGTTCCTTCTATATCTCTTCTTGGATAACCAGAGATGAAGCACCCTCATGTATTTTTCCATATATATCAATGGGAACATGACAGTAAACACCTACTCTGCTCTTTGTTTCACCCTTCACTGCTCAGTCTTCTTGTTACCAGCTCTGATAAAATCTCTCAAATGAGATAAACAGAGGAACACGAAGAGCCCCAATAGTGTAGTTTGTATTGACAAAGGGGATAATACAAAGAGTAATAGTTGTTATACTCACAAACATGGGTCACCAATAGGCAACCACTGTAAAGGCAGGTGGGGAGATTATCCTGACCCCACTCAGGAATAAGAAGTCGCTCTCTGTAGATAGTAGAAAAGGGTTGCAACCCTCCTCTCCTATATAATATTGTATCCACCCTGGGTGAACAGAGGCACCAAAAGGATAAAGGGGGTTTTAAAGGAGCTTAAAAGACAAAAATTTCATAATTAGAGGAGGCAGTGGTGGACTTACCTCCTCCAAGCAGACACAACACGACTGTACATTCTGTCTATTTATTAACGAACTCCAGATAAAACAAAGCAACGCGTTTCACGGGTCAGCGCTAGTGTTGGGCGAACAGTGTTCGCCACTGTTCGGGTTCTGCAGAACATCACCCTGTTCGGGTGATGTTCGAGTTCGGCCGAACACCTGACGGTGCTCGGCCAAACCGTTCGGCCACATGGCCGAACTAAGAGCGCATGGCCGAACGTTCCCCGAACGTTCGGCTAGCGCTGTGATTGGCCGAACGGGTCACGTGGTTCGGACCCGAACGCGCTCTGATTGGCCGAACGGTCACGTGGTTCGGGTAAATAAATACCCGAACCACGTCATATCTCCGCCATTTGTCTGTGGGTTTAGCTTTGGGTAGGCAGGCAGGGTAGTTCGCGCTCCAGCCACGCTAGCCAGGGTCCCCCCCAGTCATTGTGTGTCGCTGCTGGGAACAGTAGTACACCGCTCGCTCAGCCACACTATATATATAGCATTGTTTACTGCCACTGTGTACCTCGCTCAGCCACGCTATATATAGCATTGTGTTTTCTGACACTCTGTGTACACGGCTTAGCCTGGCTATATAGCATTGTGTGTACTGCCACTGTGCACCTCGCTCAGCCACGCTATATATAGCATTGTGTTTTCTGACACTCTGTGTACACGGCTTAGCCTGACTATATAGCATTGTGTGTACTGCCACTGTGCACCTCGCTCAGCCACGCTATATATAGCATTGTGTTTACTGCCACTCTGTGTACACCGCTCAGCCAGACTATATACCATTGTTTACTGACACTCTGTGTACACCGCTCAGCCAGACTATATACCATTGTTTACTGACACTCTGTGTACACCGCTCAGCCAGACTATATACCATTGTTTACTGACACTCTGTGTACACGGCTCAGCCTGACTATATAGCATTGTGTGTACTGCCACTGTGCACCTCGCTTAGCCACGCTATATATAGCATTGTGTTTACTGCCACTCTGTGTACACCGCTCAGCCAGACTATATACCATTGTTTACTGACACTCTGTGTACACCGCTCAGCCAGACTATATAGCATTGTTTACTGCCACTCTGTGTACATGGCTCAGCCAGACTATATAGCATTGTGTGTACTGCCACTCTGTGTACACCGCTCAGCCAGACTATATAGCATTGTTCACTGCCACTCTGTGTACACGGCTCAGCCAGACTATATAGCATTGCGTACTCTGCCAGTCAGTGTGTATATTGCTGGGATCAGTAATACTCCACTCACCGTCAACCACTATATGAGCTCACCATGAGTTCCTCAGAGACCTCCGCTGTGAGCAGCACTCCCAACAACAGCAACAGCCAACGCCCCACGCAAGCTATAACATCCACCCCAGCAGCCAGTGGTCAGCAGCAGCCCTCCCCGGAGGAGAACGTTGTGTCCATCGGTCCGGCGCCAGAGCGATTAATGAGGGCTGCCATTGAGGAGATGATGGGGCCTGATGTGGAGGAGGAGGTCGGGCTCAGGCCAGCATCCCAAGTTAATGTTGAGGACGATGAGGGTTCTGTGACTGTGTCTGGGGATGTTGGGGTGGCAGAGGAGGTCGGGCTCAGGCCAGCATCCCAAGTTAATGTTGAGGACGATGAGGGGTCTGTGACTGTGTCTGGGGATTTTGGGGTGGCAGAGGTGGTGGGTGGGTCAGACTCAGGAGAAGAGTTGTATGATGAGGATGATGATCGGGACCATCTGTATGTGCCTCAGAGTCCGACCCCGGAAAACATGTTGTATCGTGTGTTTAGGTACTAAAATCTGCGTTCCCAGTAGTGTTGGGCGAACAGTGTTCGCCACTGTTCGGGTGCTGCAGAACATCACCCCGTTCGGGGTGACTATATAGCAGACTATATAGCATTGTGTTTACTGCCACTCTGTGTACACGGCTCAGCCACACTATATAGCATTGTGTTTACTGCCACTCTTTGTCTGCTGGGAACAGTAGTACACCGCTCACCCGCCACTGTATAGCATTGTGCTCTGTGTCGCTGCTGGCAATAGTGGTACACCGCTCACCCACCACTGTATAGCATTTCTGTACTGCCACTGTACTGCTGCCAGTCAGCGTGTACTGTAAGGATAAGTGAAATGAGGAAGAAATCCGGTGAAAGAGGGAGGGGCAAGGGAAGAGGTGTTTCCCCTGACGGTTGTGCTGGGGAGCTGTACTCCACGGCGGCGGCCCCCCACAATGACATATGACGAGTTTGAGGAGATGGAAGAGGAGGGTATGGACAATGTGGACATAGACCCAGATTTTGTTTGTGAACGAGAACATCGCCGTCGTAGCAGCAGCACAGATGAGTCTGTTGAAGAACCCACTGCTGCACGAGTTCGCCTTGTGCCACAAGGTAGGCGGCGCGCAATTTCAGGCACCACAAGCGTGGAAGTTCAAGTGAGAGGCAAAAGAGGCGCAAACAGAAATCGCCAGCAAGGCAGGTGCTCCAAAGTCTGGCCTTTCTTTGAAGACTGCACTGAGGATGTTACCATGGCGATTTGCAAGGTGTGCAAGACCCGCCTGAGCAGGGGGAAAAGTATTAACAACCTCTCCACCACCAGCATGAGCCGCCACATGCTATCCAAACATCCCACTCTGTGGGCAAACGCGGCAGGACAGGGTACCACCAGCAACACTGCCTCCCTTGGGTTCACCAGACTCACCACCAGACCCGCCTCAGCAGCAGCAGTAGCCCAGCCATTGCGTGGTTCAAAACATTCCAAAAAATCAGATGACGCTGACACTGTCACTTTCCGGAGTAGTGCTCTTGAGGTCTCCCAGTGTTCATCAAACACAACAACCAACAGCCCTTCGTTGTGCAGCCCTACGGTTCAGTTGTCTGTCTCGGAGATGTTTGAGCGCAAGAGGAAATTGCCAGCAAATGACCCCCAGGCCGTGGCAGTAAGAGCCAGCATAGCCAAGCTTCTGGCCTGCGAAATGCTGCCAGATCGAGTGGTGGAGACAAACAGCTTCAAGGGCATGATGTCAGTGGCCATCCCACGTTACGTGGTTCCCAGCCGCTACCACTTTGCGCGCTCTGCAGTGCCTGAGTTGCATGAGCACGTGGTCAGCAAAATAACCCGAAGCTTGAAGAATGCCGTTGCCTGCAAGGTTCACCTCACCACTGACACCTGGACGAGTGCGTTCGGCCAGGGTCGATACATCTCCCTTACCGCGCACTGGGTGAACCTTGTGGAGCTTGGCAGCGAATCCTCACCTGCTACGGCGCGGGTGTTGCCCAGTGCCCACGCCGCAAACACCTGCACCGCCGTCCCTCCCACTGGATAACAGCAGCACCTACCTCTCTGACTCCTTCTCCTCCAACGCATCTCAAAGCTGTACCTCATCCGGAAACGCTAACCCAGCACCAGCAGCAGTAGGATCGTGGAAGCAGTGCAGCACAGCTGTTGGCATGCGTCAGCAAGCGTTGCTGAAGCTGATCTGCCTTGGGGATAAGCAGCACACAGGGGAGGAAATTTGGAGGGGAATAAAGGAACAGATGGATTTGTGGCTGGCACCGCTGGACCTGAAACCGGCCATGGTTGTGTGTGATAATGGGAGTAATCTCATTCGCGCTTTAAGGTTGGCTAAGCTGACACATGATGAAGAAGAGGAGGAGGAACAGCTGGAGTTGGAGCAGGAATTTCCTGCCACCACTGACGAGGGCCAGAGCGGTGCACGTTGGACTTCCACAATTCAGCGCGAATGGTCAGCAGAAGCAGACCAGGAAGAAGGTGACGACTATGATGCATCACAACAACTATCAGAACGCTCACAAGAGGATGATGAGGATTCTGGTAGGACTCTGGCACACATGGCTCAATTCATGCTAAACTGCATTGAACGCGACCCACGCATTGTGCGCATTCGGGACAACACCAATTACTGGGTTTATATACCCTTCTGGATCCACGGTACAAACACAATGTTCCAAAACTGCTTGAAGAGTCAGACAGGTCAAAATGGAAGAATACCAGCAGGCCCTTGTGGAGACTTTAGAGAGGAGATTGACATCCTCCCCCTCCTCTAGCCAGTTGTACGCCGACAGACTGACTTCCGCAAACCCAGGACGACCAGGAGGGCAGCAAACAACACAAGCCGCAGCTAGTGCCCAAAAGGGAATGGTATCGGCAGTGTCCTTGGAGTGGGAAAATTTTCTGACACCCATGCAGCAGCAGCCCACAGAACAGCAAGCGTGCAGATCCACCTCCAACACCGATCGCCTGGAGAAGATGGTCAAGGACTACATGTCAGATGGCGTAGCTGTGTCTAACAATCCATCTGCACCCTTCAACTATTGGGTATCGAAGCTAGACACCTGGCACGAACTGGCAATGTACGCAATAGAGGTGCTGGCTTGCCCGGCAGCCAGCGTTATGTCGGAACGCTGTTTCAGTGCTGCCGGAGGCATCGTCACAGATCGGCGTATCCGCCTCTCCACAGAAAATGCAGACCGTCTGACTCAAATTAAAATGAATCAATCCTGGATTGGAAACGACTACGCAACACTCCAGGACCCCAACCAAGTAACATGACCAATGAACATCTGGGATGGTTTAGCGTTTCCGGTCCCTGTTTATTGAACCTCTCATCTGTATTACATTTATGACTGCATGGCGGCAAAAAGCATTGCTGCTATATCCGCACGCTTTTTGTCCTCATGCAAGGCCTGGGTTGTTGTGTCTCAAAAAGCATGGCCTTCTCCTCCTGCGCCTGCTCCTGTTCCATCACGTGTGCTGCTGCTGCTGGGTTAGCGTTCCGGTCCCTGTTTATGGAACCTCTCATCTGTATTACATTTATGACTGCATGGCGGCAAAAAGCATTGCTATATCCGCACGCTTTTTGTCCTCATGCAAGGCCTGGGTTGCGTCTCAAAAAGCGTGGCCTTCTCCTCCTGCGCCTCCTCCTGTTCCATTATGTGTGCTGCTGCTGGGTTAGCGTTTCCAGTCTCTGTTTATTGAACCTCTCATCTGTATTACATTTATGACTGCATGGCGGCAAAAAGCATTGCTATATCCGCACGCTTTTTGTCCTCATGCAAGGCCTGGGTTGCGTCTCAAAAAGCGTGGCCTTCTCCTCCTGCGCCTCCTCCTGTTCCATCACGTGTGCTCTGTGCTGCTGCTGCTGCTGGGTTAGCGTTACCGGTCCCTGTTTATTGAACCTCTCATCTGTATTACATTTATGACTGCATGGCGGCAAAAAGCATTGCTATATCCGCACGCTTCTTGTCCTCATGCAAGGCCTGGGTTGTTGTGTCTCAAAGCGTAGCCTTCTCCTCCTGCGCCTCCTCCTGTTCCATCACGTGTGCTCTGTGCTGCTGCTGCTGCTGGGTTAGCGTTACCGGTCCCTGTTTATTGAACCTCTCATCTGTATTACATTTATGACTGCATGGCGGTAAAAAGCATGCTATCCGCACGCTTCTTGTCCTCATGCAAGGCCTGGGTTGTTGTGTCTCAAAGCGTGGCCTTCTCCTCCTGCGCCTCCTCCTGTTCCGTCACGTGTGCTCTGTGCTGCTGCTGCTGCTGGGTTAGCGTTACCGGTCCCTGTTTATGGAACCTCTTCTCTTTATTACATTTATGACTGCATGGCGGCAAAAAGCATTGCTGCTATATCCGCACGCTTCTTGTCCTCATGCAAGGCCTGGGTTGTTGTGTCTCAAAAAGCGTGGCCTTCTCCTCCTGCGCCTCCTCCTGTTCCATCACGTGTGCTGCTGCTGCTGCTGGGTTAGCGTTACCGGTCCCTGTTTATTGAACCTCTTATCTTTATTACATTTATGACTGCATGGCGGTAAAAAGCATGCTATCCGCACGCTTCTTGTCCTCATGCAAGGCCTGGGTTGTTGTGTCTCAAAAAGCGTGGCCTTCTCCTCCTGCGCCTCCTCCTGTTCCATCACGTGTGCTGCTGCTGCTGCTGGGTTAGCGTTACCGGTCCCTGTTTATGGAACCTCTTCTCTTTATTACATTTATGACTGCCTGGCGGTAAAAACCATGTTACCTGTGCAAAGAAACATGACATTTTCAGCATTTAAAAGACAATTTTTCCTTTGAAACTTTACAATCAATTTTCTCAAAAACTATAAGCTCTTTTTGCTAAATTTTTTTTTCCTCTTGTACCCACTCCCAAGGTGCACATACCCTGTAAATTTGGGGTATGTAGCATGTAAGGAGGCTTTACAAAGCACAAAAGTTCGGGTCCCCATTGACTTCCATTATGTTCGGAGTTCGGGTCGAACACCCGAACATCGCGGCCATGTTCGGCCTGTTCGGCCCGAACCCGAACATCTAGATGTTCGCCCAACACTAGTCAGCGCCCGCATCCTCAGGCAATAGAAAAAGGAGTTACAGCATCTAGCAAAACAAACAACACTCGGTGCCTCTGTGTTGTTTTGTTTTATCTGGAGTTCGTTAATAAATAGACTGAATGTACAGTCGTGTTGTGTCTGCTTGGAGGAGGTAAGTCCACCAATGCCTCCTCTAATTACCAAATTTTTGGCTTTTGAGCTCCTTTAAAACCCCTTTTATCCTGATAAAATCTCTGACTGAGCATTCAGTCTGGCTTTGCCCTGGAATGATTATAGCTGAGTCAGTCTTCTGTGATGTCTTTTCAAGCCCAATCCCGCCCCCTCCTGGCTCTGATTTCCTGCTTTGAGGATACATAGCAGGAAATCAGAGCCACAAGGGGGGCAGACTTGGGCTTGAAAAGACATCACAGAAGACTGGCTCAGCTATAATCATTCCAGGGCAAAGCCAGACTGAATACTCAGTCAGAGATTTTATCAGAGCTGGTAACAAGAAGACTGAGCAGTGAAGGGTGAAACAAAGAGCAGAGTAGGTGTTTACTGTCATGTTCCCATTGATATATATGGTAAAATACATGAGGGTGCTTCATCTCTGGCTCTCTTTAAGATTGTTGTACAATCCTGGGCTTTCCTGTATTCTCCTGGGGTTCCTTCTCTAATCCTTTTGGTGCTCCCTCTAATTTACTTTCGGGGTTTCCTCTATATTCCTTTTGGGGATCTCTATACACCACATATGTGTTTCCTCTACACTCCTTCTGGAGTTCCTGGTTCACAACTTCTGGGAGTTCCTGGTTCACAACTTCCTGGTTCACAACTTCTTCACTTACCTGGCAGGAGTCCTTCCCTCCTTCCTTGTAGCCAGAACAGATCATATCACTTTCGACAAATATGGTGCTGGAAGTTTGTAACAATGCATTATGATACATTCTATCACATGTCTTGTGGTCAATAAGTGGAGTCATGACCTTCTGGAGAGTCCCGTTTACAGGAAGCCGTCCTAGTGGGGAACAGGGATAATTAATATACATTCAGTGTCATAAGCATACAATATATGTGTTAAAGTGTACCGAAGACAAACATAATAATAATCTATATACCGTATATACTCGCATACAAGCCGAATTTTTGACCCCCAAAAAGGGGGCCAAAAGTTGGGGGGTCGGCTTGTATGCGAGTCATGTTGGTCCGCGGGTCCCCCCCCTCCGCTGGTCCGCGGGTCCCCCACTCCCCCCATGGCCGCCGCCGCTGCTATTGCCTGCCTGCATCTTCTATTTCCCTCTCCGTGCTTGTAAACATTCACAGCAGCGCACCCGGCGCTGCTACTGTGACGAGGCAGGAGGCAGGAAAGAGCGCGGCTTCCTGTTACTATGGGAACCGCTCTTTCCTGGCTCGCCGCTCGTCACAGTAGCAGCGCCGGGCGCGCTGCTGTGAATGTTTACACGCACGGAGAAGGAAATAGAAGATGTGGCCAGGTAATATCAGCGGCGGCGGCGGCGGCCATGGGGGGAGCGGGGGACTGTACTGGCTAAACTGGGGCACTTTATTAGCTATACTAAGCACTATACTAGCTAAACTGGGGCACTATACTAGCTATACTGAGCACTATACTAGCTAAACTGGGGCACTATACTAGCTAAACTGGGGCACTATACTAGCTATACTGAGCACTATACTAGCTATACTGGGGCACTTTACTAGCTATACTGAGCACTATACTAGCTATACTGAGCACTATACTAGCTATACTGAGCACTATACTAGCTAAACTGGGGCACTATACTAGCTATACTGAGCACTATACTAGCTATACTGGGGCACTTTACTAGCTATACTGAGCACTATACTAGCTAAACTGGGGCACTATACTAGCTATACTGGGCACAATACTAGCTATACTGAGCACTATACTAGCCATACTGAGCACTATACTAGCTATAATGAGCACTATACTAGCTAAACTGGGACACTTTACTAGCTATACTGAGCACTATACTAGCTATACTGAGCACTATACTAGCTAAACTGGGGCACTATACTAGCTATGCTGAGCACTATACTAACTAAACTGGGGCACTTTACTAGCTATACTGAGCACTATACTAGCTATACTGAGCACTATACTAGCTATACTGGGCACTATACTAGCTATACTGGGGCACTACCTACCCATACTGGGCACTTTACTAGCTATACTGGGACACACTCGGGGAATAAGGCGGCCAGCATTTCCTACCCCCGGCTTATATGGGGGTCAATCATTTTTCCCTGTTTTTTTTTAGGGAAAAGTTGGGGGGTCGGCTTATATGCGGGTCGGCTTATATGAGAGTATATACGATATATAAGAACTGATGTATGTGTGTATGTATGTATGTATGTGTGTGTGTGTGTGTATGTGCTGCGATCACTCGAAAACGGCTTGACCGATTTGAATGAAACTTGGTATACAGATCCCTTACTACCTGGGATGATATGTTCTGGGGGTCTTGCGGCCCCCCTGCACATGTGGGCGGAGCTACATGGCAGGGTTCCCAAACTTGACACAATTGGCCACTGGGTGACTGGGATTAATATTCAGAAATGTAGGTGGAGCCTACAACAGCCACTCAAAATTCACCAATTGATTTTCAAAGGGAATATTTACATTGCTATCACATACCTCCCAACTTTTTGAGATGAGAAAAAGGGACACTTAAGCCACGCCCCTGCCACACCCCTGGCCACGCCCTCATCAAGCCTCTAGTCACGCATACCATAAAGATTTCATAAGAAACATATGTTGTTTTATAATTCAAACCACACTGGTCCTTTCTATCCTGGTTCATTTTCCTTCATAGTAACATTTTAAAATTAGTAATATATCAATTTGAAGGTTGGGAATAAAGTTTAGAGTCAATCAAACACATGTTTAGTAGAGAAATATATATATTTACATAGAAAGAGGGACAAATGAGGGGGAAAGAGGGACAGGGCTCCCAAAAAGGGACTGTCCCTCCGAAAAAGGGACAGTTGGGATCTATGCTATCATTTTTACACTGTTAATGGCTGAGGCCTCAAACCTGATAGTCAGTCATTGGGTGACTGAGGTCCAAATTCACTAAAGGGGGTGGAGCCACAAACAGCCAATCAGCTTTGTTAGATTGATTTCAGCCATTCTGTTGTTGGCAGGGTTCTTAAACTTGACACAGTTAGTCACTGGGTGACTGTGACTAATATTCAGGAAAGTGGGTGATTATTATTAGATTATTATTTAGAAAAGTGGGTGAAGCCTACAAAAGTGAATCAAACTTCACCTATTGCTTTTCAAGTGGAATATTTAATCGCTACCCTTCTTGCACTGTTAATGGCAAAAGCCTCAAACCTGGCAAAAGTGGGCGTGACCATGGCATGTCCAGCCCCAGTATAAGCAGCCAGGTATAGGTGGTGGCCCAGTATAGCCAGCCTTTAGACAGATAAAGGTGGTGCCCCAGTATAGAAAGACCGCTGTAGCGGGCTCACTCATCTGCTCCCCATGTTCAAGTGCTGATGTCACTCTTCTCTCAGTGCTGGAACGCGGTGTGCTGGTTAGTGAGCCACAGGCCCACAGCCAGCACATGCGTTACTTCCAGCAGGGGGGGGGGGGGGGGGGGGGGGGGAAGCAGGGCCCCCAGTAGCCCTGGGCCCCTCATTGCAGTGTCAGTTGTCCCCTCCCCTGATGGCTTCCCTGAGTCCTAGGGCCTTTCACTTTTTCACCTGAGTTTTCACCTAGGTGATATTTTCACAACTTGTAATAAAATGCCTTTTAAACCACCAACAAGCAAGAAAATACACAAAATAATGTGGATAGCCCCTTAAGGCTTTGTTCACATTATAAATTGCCAGCGCTATCGCAAGCGCTGAGCGATTTATAGAGTGCTTTTCAATTTGCTTGTCCCTGCTCTTAGAAAAGTGCTTGTCTAAGCGCTTTTGCTGAGTGATTAAGATTTTCACTTCCTGATGTCAATCAGGAAGCGATCTCTTTGACCCGGAAATGAATAAATACAAAGTGTTTATTCATAAAAGCACTCAGGAAATCGCTATACAAAGCACTTTTTTCAAGCACTTTGCGGTTTCCCTATACCTTCCATTGAGCCAAAGCGCTCAGAAAATAGTACATGTAGCACGTTTGCGGTTTCATAGAAATTGAAACGCTCACATGTGAACACTCTCATAGGAAAACATTGCACAATCACTTTTAGGGTGATTTCTAAAATCGTCAGCGCTTAAAAAAAAACCTGCCAAACGCTCATAGTGTGAACAAGCCCTTAGGACCCATTCACACTAAGGCTTCTTGAACACAATGACGTTACAGGCGCACGCTAGTGCAGCCTGTAAGGCTCCCCCAACGCACAGCAATGTAACACAAGTGGGCTGTTCACACTGCCCACGTTGCGTTACATTGTAACGCAGCAAAGTGCTGCATGCTGTGCGTTCTACTTAGCCGCGTTAGACTGTTTGCACATGCTCAGTCATGTTGGCGAGGAGGGGAGAGCGGCCGGGCACATGGCTAATTAATATTCACTGCACTCAGTGACGTGCAGTGTTTACTTCCTGGAGCGGCCGCTCTGTGCGGTGATTTGCCGGGCGGGACCACGTGATGCCGCATGCGTCCAAGAGTACGCATCACGGCATCACGGACGCCAGAGTGAGCTGCACAACGCGGCTCACTCCGACATCCACACCAGAGAGCACCAGGCGTTGCGTTAGGGGCACGTTATGTGCCCTATAACGTCCCCTAAACGCAGCGTCCTGGTGTGTAACTAGCCTAAAAGCACTTTTCTGAGCATTTTGCAATTGATTAGTGTTTTTTAAAATCACTCCCATTCACTTTCATTAAAATCGCGGTAAGAATCGCGTACACAAAAATCGCGATTTTTACAGAGATTTTAATGAAAGTGAATGGGAGCAATTTTAAAAAATGTGAATCAATCACAAAATGCTCAGAAAAGTGCTCCTAGTGTGGATGGGCCCTCACACCTATTTTGGGCACTTTTTCAATTGCAAAGTGCTGAAAAAAAGTATGTTAATGCAGGATGAAAAATTATCTACTAGGAGCAAATTTTCTTTTTCTTCTGCGTTTTCTCCTAGGAGATCATTTTTCCTCTTCAATTTAAATTAACTTCCTAGTACTTTGCAATGTAAAAAGGTACAACAAAGTAGGTAAAAAAGTACTGCCAAAATTCTTTTGAGTATTTGTTTGCTTGCTGGTGGTGTAAAAGCCATTTTGTTTACGGGATCAGTGAATAATGGCGCACAGCACCTATGCAAAAAAATGGTGCCGCATTAAAAAGATACGCTTATCGCTATTTATCGTTAGTACTGCATAATAATGGCGCACAGGGAAAAAAAAGAAAAACGGCACACTAACGTTATTTATCAATAGTGGCACACACTAACGTTATTTATCAATAGTGGCACACACTAATGTTATTTATCAATAGTGCCATTCATTTGCCAAACAGCAGACGTTATTGCCCACAGTAACATTATTTATCAAAAGCGCCTACATAAGCCAAACTGCAGACGTTATTTAACTGCAAAACTGTGAATGGATTTAATGTAACACTGTCAAGGTTAGGGTTAGGCATCACTGGGGGGGTCTTAGGGTTAGGCACCATCAGGGGGGTCTTAGGGTTAGGCACCGCCAGGGGGGTCTTAGGGTTAGGCACCACCAGGGGGGTGGTTAGGGTTAGGCACCTCCAGGGGGGTGGTTAGGCACCACCAGGGGGGTGGTTAGGGTTAGGCACCACCAGGGGAGGTTTAGGGGTTAGGGATAGGTACAGAGAGGGTTCTGTATGTTAACGGTAAATAACCATAAGGCTTTAACGTTAAATAGCGATAAGCGGCAAACGGATTAGCGGCAACACCGTGCACCATTATTCGCAGGCACCATTTTACAAGTTGTGAAAATATCATCTAGGAAAAAACTCAGGTGAAAAAGTTTATTTATGGGCCCTAGTCTTTAAAATGTGATAATAGCACGTATGGGGGATTTGCCAGTTGCCACTGACATCAATGCAATTTGTAAAATTGTTTTTGGAAAAATTTGCGGAACCACTCAAAGTTCGATGGAATTCTCACAAGACTGCCAGAGCCATTTTTGCTCACCTACACACAACACAAGCTTCAATTAAGCCGGATGGTCATGCACAGAAGGGATAAAGTAAGAAGCATATGGGGACTGGCTGGCCTTTGCCTGTATTCTCATGCTCGTAGCAGGCAGTTGGACCGGTCTTTTATCTTCCCCCTGTACTATGTAGACGAAGAGAAGTTGTCCAATCAAGATTGTTTGGTTAGAGGACAGCTTAAAGGGAACCTAAACTGAGAGGGATATGGATGTTTCCTTTTAAACAATACCAGTTGCCTGACTCCTGCTGATCAATTTGGCTGTAATAGTGGCTGAATCACAGACCTGAAACAAGCAGACAGCTAATCCAGTCTAAAGTCAGAGCACCTTATCTGCATGCTTGTTCAGGGGCTGTGGCTAAAAGTATTAGAGACACAGGATCAGCAGGGGAGTCAGGCAACTGGTATTATTTTAAAAGGAAAAACCCATATCCTTCCCAGTTTAGGTTCCCTTTAAGCACTGACAGAATGCCTAGAATAGTGATGGCTAACCTTGGCACTCCAGCCAGATCAGAGGCGCTTCTAAAGACAGACAGTCCAGCAAACTGCCTAGGGTGCTCAGCAGTCTGGGAAGCACATTCCAGGAAAAAAAAAAGTTTATTTTACTGAAAATTAAGGGTTCGGAGAAAAACTTTCTATTCTGTGTATTTCCTCACCAGACCAGATCACCTGAATGTGAAGGCTTCCAGACTGATAAGGTGCTGTGTGAATAGCAGGACAACTAGCTAAATTAAAAGCTTTAGTCACTGATTGAGCACACAAAAGGTTAAATTCTGGCTGCAGCTCAGGGAGGGGGAAGCACAGCGGGAGACCAGGTCATCAGGATGTGAATAGAGTGACTTGCTGTATAAGGTGCTGCTCAGGCTGCCTATTCCTCGACCAAATCATCGACTGCAATGCACACTGGGGAACTACAGGTACCAGCATGTCCTACTGTAATTATGTATGTGTCATGTATGGAATTATAGTTCCTCTTCACAAAGAAATGCTGGTAATTGTAGATCTGCCAATGGTTTATAAGGTTCTTACAAAGGTACAATCATGGATAATTGTTCATATACAAGTGATAATTAAGTTTTTTTTAATAGCACTGACATCTCCTGCAGCACTTTACAGAGTACATAGCCATGTCACTGACTGTCCTCAGAGGAGCTCACAATCTAATCCTACCGTAGTCATAGTCTAATGTCCTGCCATATTATTATTATGTATTTATATAGCACTGACATCATCTGCAGACATTACAGAGTACATAGTCATGTCACTGACTGTCCTCAGAGGAGTTCACAGTCTAATCCTACCATAGTCATACTCTAATGTCTTACTATATTATTATGTATTTATATAGCACTGACATCTTCTGCAGCACTTTACATAGTACATAGTTATGTAACTGACTGTCCTCAGAGGAGCTCACAATCTAATCCTATCATGGTCTAATGTCCTACCATATTATTATTCTGTATTTATATAGCAGTGACATTTTCTGCTGCACTTTACAGAGTACATAGTCATGTCACTGACTGTCCCCAGAGGAGCTGACAATCTAAACCCAACCACAGTCATAGTCTTATGTCCTCCCATATTATTATTATTATTATTATTATTATTATGTATTTATATAGCATTGACATCTTCTGCAGCACATTACAGAGTACATAGTCATGTCACTGACTATCCTCAGAGGAGCTCACAATCTAAGCCTACCATAGTTAAAGTCTAATATTTTTTAATATAGGATTGTTTTGGGGGAAACCAGTTGACTTGTTAGTGTGTTTTAGGGATGTTGGGGAATATGAAGTGCCTAAATGAATTCCTGGGGAAGATAGTAACTCCATGCAGATTTTGCCCTAACCAATATTCAAACCTAGGACTCAGCACTATAATACAATAGTGCTATCCAGTATGTCTCTATTCTGCTCATATCTATCTGTTCATGCATGTCATCAATTCTGACCTTCTACCACCCTTCCTCCCTCCATTCTACTTCTCTTACATTACCAACACACTGTGCTTATTTCAAGAATAAGCTATGAATCACTAAACTATTGTACCATCTGACTATGTCAACCCTTCAATGTCATCATATACCCACTCCAGTCCTATCCTAACAGGCGGCAACATATCTGCATATCCCATAATGTTTGTGAAAAAGTGTTCTGGAACCAGGGGCACCTGATCCACCAGGCCATACAGGCTGTCACCTGGAGCGATGTGCGGGGGGGGGAGAAACTGGGCCATCCCCGTCCTCCCAGTTGACGCAGACGCAGCACCAGTTCACCTGTCGGCTGCAGCCCGCGGAGTCTGGCAGGTAGAGCAGGGTGGCAGCTGCATTACGATAATTTTCCAGTGAAATGCAGCCGCATCACGATTATTTTCATAGGGAGGCACCACAAGGGGGAGGATGGGGGAGCGTGTCGGTGCACCATGGGGGGGGGGGGCACCGCAGGTTTTCTCGCCTGGAGTGCCAAGATGGCTAGAAGCGCCCCTGACTCCAGCTGTGGCAAAACTACTAATCCCATCATGCCTCTGCCTCCCCGAGTTATGCTTAGAGCTGTCAGAGTATTGCAATACCTCATGGGACTTTTAGTTCCATCTCAGCTGGAGTGCCAAGGTTAGCCATCACTGGCCTAGAATAACATCTGTGTGGTGTAATTACTGAACTCTGTTTGCGGCACACAGACCATCAGCTGTTTACCACCAATTTTCTTGCTGTGTGTAGAGATGTCGCTAACATAGAATTTTCCGTTTGTGAACGGCGAACGCGAACTTCCAAAAAATGCTCTTGACTGGCAAACCACCATAGACTTCAATGGGCAGGCGAATTTTAAAACCTACAAAGCCTGTTTCTGGCCACAAAAGTGATGAAAAAGTTGTTTCTGGGAGTCTAACACCTGGACAGGGGCATGCCGGAGGGGGATCCATGCCAAAAGTTCCACCAAAAATTACAGAGTTGACGGAAAGTCAGGTTTTAATCCAGGGGTCGAGTGGTGCAAGGACGCGGGTGAACGGCGTCCACTTACTATTTCCAGAGAGTGGACGCCGTTCACCCTGCCATGTTCAGAGGGGAGCAGCGCAGTGGAAGGAGAGCTGTGAGCAGCGATGGAGAAGGGGGGCCATCTCCCCCCCCTTCCCTCACCTTAGGGTGCTCTCCTTCCCTCGCTCTCCCCTCCTGAAGTAACGTACGGGCAGCCGGCAGCGGGCGGGACTTACCTCTCCTCGTTCCGGCGCCGGATCTGCATGCCGCTGCTCTGGTCTGGACCAGACCAGACTTGCGGCACGCAGATCCGGTGTTCCGACGACGAGGAGATGTAAGTCCCGTCCGCTGCCGGCTGCCCGCACGTTTCTTCAGGAGGGGAGAGCGAGGGAAGGAGAGCACCCTAAGGTGCCTGCTCACAGCTCTCCTTCCACTGCGCTGCTCCCCTCCTGCTGGGGGACACCTGATTACCTATTCTGGGGACATATACCCCCTGGCTACATATACTGGGACATATACCCCCTGGCTACATATACTGGGCACATATACCCCCCTGACTACATTTACTTTGCACATATACCTCCCTGACTACATATACTAGGCACATATACCCCCTGGCTACATATACTGGGCACATATACCCCCCTGACTACATATACTGGGCACATATACCCCCCTGACTACATATACTGGGCACATTTACCCCCTGGCTACATATACTGGGCACATATACCCCTGGCTACATATACTGGGCACATATACCCCTGGCTACATATACTGAGCACATATACCCCCTGACTACATATACTGGGCACATATACCCCTGACTACATATACTGGGCACATATACACCTGTCTACATATACCCCTGCCTACATATACTGGGACATATACCCCTGCCTACATATACTGGGCACATATACCCCTGGCTACAAATACTGGGACATATACTGTACCCCTGGCTACATATACTGGGCACATATACCCCTGACTACATATACTGGGCACATATACCCCTGGCTACATATACTGGCACATATACCCCTGGCTACATATACTGGGCACATATACTCCTGGCTACATATACTGGGCACATATACCCCTGGCTACATATACTGGGCACGTATACCCCTGGCTACATAAACTGGGGATATATACCCCTGGCTACATATACTGGGGATATATACCCCTGGCTACATATACTAGGCACATATACCTCTGGCTACATATACTGGGGACTACGATACTCATGGATACTTATACTGGGGACACCTACAGACCTGGCTACCTATGCTGGGGGTACCTATTTTGGGGGAACTGCTGTCAGATTATCTGCATTCTTGTGGAACCGCTGTTATGTATTTTAGGGAACAGCTGCCAGATTATGTGTATGTTAGGGGAACGGCTGCTGCCAGATTACGTGTATTTTGGGGAACTGCTGCCAGATTGTGTATGTTTGGGGGACCACTGCTGCCAGATTATATGTATTTTGGGTGTTCCGCTGCCAGGTTTCGCATATTTTAGGGAACTGCTCCCAAATTATGTGTATGTTGGGGGAACTGCTGCTGCCACATTATCTATTTTGGGGGAATCACTGCCATATTATCTGTATTTTGGAGGAATGTCTACCAGATTATGTGTCTTTTTGGTGAAATGCTGTCAGATTACATCTATTTTGAGGGGGTTACACTACGGCAGACCTTTTACATCACTGCTAAGGTCATGTATATTTGGCTCCACCGATGACCACGCCCACATTATGCTTGACCACATCCATTTTTTGGCGCAGGGGTTTTCCAGGTGAGTCCACTCACCTCTTTTCCCAGGACTAGACCCCTGTTTTAATTCCTAAAGGGCAGAAATCCCATTATGCACAGCTCTGGGTGTCAGTGGGCTGTGGAGTGTCACACACAGAAATGCAATAGTACTATCAGAATACAGTAAAATAATAATGCACTGGAGTGGTTCTGTGCCTGCAACTTAATGAGGCAACAGCAGTAGTGTGCACAGCTCTGGGTGTCAGTGGGCTGTGGAGTGTCACACACAGAAATGCAATAGTACTATCAGAATACAGTGAAATAATAATGCACTGGAGTGGGTCTGTGTCTGTAACTTAATGAGGCAACAGCAGTAGTGTGCACACAGCTCTGGGTGTCAGTGGGCTGGGGAGTGTCAGACACAAAAAAACCCCACAGGAGACCGATGTGCTAGCCCTCAAAAGGGTTGTTTGGGGTGCTTTCACAGCAAGTGAGGAACAAGATCACAGGCCTAGCTCAGGGGCAAACGCAGGATTTTTAAGGGGGGGGTTCCTGAAAGGTCCAGAAGCACGTATGTCCCGAGTGCTTCCGAATACAGGTGGCTCCATACTGCCCATGCACAAAAGTGCGCTGGCGTATTACGGAGCTGCCTATCTTTGGAAGTACTCAAGGACACTAGTGTTTCTGAGGGCTTCTGGTAGCAGCAAATGTGAACGGGGTACAGCGCTGGAACAACTCCCCAAGAGAGGAACAGGAGATAGACTTAGTTTGGACAATTCAGTGGAATATGCTACATAGTTTCACATAGCGCAAGCGATACCCATATGATGCAGGGATATATGCATCTGCGGAAGATGTCGGCGCTACATAAATACTAAATAATAATATTTTGCCTCACCAGGATTGCACTTTTATTTAGCTTTCCTGCAAGACAAGAACACACAGTCAGCTCTAGGGGAAGAGGGAAACAAAGGTGAATGAGGGAGGGCTGGTGCACACCAAGAGTGCTTCTGAGCGTTTTTCAAATCAACAGTGATTTGAAAAGCGCTTGGCTAATGTTACCCTATGTGGGTGTTCCCACAGCAGCGTTGTGATTTTTCAAAATCGCAGGTATACTGCATGTAGCATGTTTTTAAACAATTCATTCAAAAATCGCTCTGAAAATCACTTCACAAAATCACACTCACAAATTGCTAGCGATTGCTATTGTCATTTTGGCGTTGCACTAGCCCAGAGAGAGGAGTGAAGAAATTGAGAATAGCCTGAGATGGAGCAGAGAACTTATCTGTATTGAAGTCCCACATCACACAGGCTACTTGCCTGTAATCTGACTCCTGTCCCTGTCAGTCTCTCACACAAGTCAGAAAGAAGCCCTCCTGGAGTCTAGGGACTGTCAAAAACTTTTCAGCTTGTTATCCACACCTTCTCCACACATGCAGTCATTATAACAATGGGGAGAGACCAGACAGATGTTTGCCCACAGACCCTGAGTCCAGGCAAGCTCTGCATCATGCTGTGCATATTTACCAGCTTGCCTGCACTCTAATTTCATCATGTCTGACACTTCTGTGCTGTGGAGAGTCCAGGACTCCATAATCAACATTCTCTCACTGCAGGCTGCATCTTCTTGTGAGGGAAGCTGGGCTGCCTCTCTCATTCTATTAGCTGGAGGGAAGCACCAGAAGTAAGAAGGGAGGGAGAATGAGGCTGTTTATATTATGCGGGCTTCCCTGGCTGAATACACAGCTCAGTGCAGGGGGGAGGTTCCAGACACCCGGAATAGCCCCCTGAGTTCGCCAGTGTAGCTAATGCTTTATCTACCTATCTGCAACAAGTCTGACCCTGCTCTCACTGATGCTGGGTACTCATGCTGCGATTTCCCACTCGATCCACGGGATTGATCGGGATCGATTCGATTATTTCCAACATGCTTGATTGGGTTTCGGCTGTATCAATCGAAACACGTCGGAAATAATCGAATCGATCTGATCGATCCTGCGGATTGAGCGGGAAAACGCAACGTTTGGACCCAGCATGACAGTCAGTAGCCAGCAGAGAATTAATCCAATATAGCCACCGCAACTGCTTTTTGATAGGAGGGGCAGGGGTCCAGGAAGGGGTGCTAGCTGATTGGCTGCCTTGTGTCTGCTGACTGTGAGGTAAGGGGTCAAAGTTTAGCACATAAGCTCAATGATGATGTATGGGGGGGGGGGGCAAATTGAACACGCCAAATGTTCACCGCAAATGTGAACAGCCGATGTTCGCAGATTACTGCTCACCAGTGAACTGTTCGGGCCATCTATAGCTGTGGGGGCTCTATCCAGCTTTAGTGGGGACCTGAAATGGGTAGATCTACAAAAAGTATGAGTCATTGCTCTTCCCCATTTAAAATAAAATATACTTCTCATGCACTAGTAGTATTTCACAATTTTATGAGCTTACCTCCTTCGGACGTCGTACCCCAGCCAGTTACCCAGCAATGCAGACCACATGGGAAGGTGACGGAGGAGGATGGCAGGCAGATAGGCATGATGTATTCAGTGTAATCCACAGGGCTGGACAACTGTGCCAAGGAAATGTCTCCAATGCTTCTTCCCGAACTGGTATAAAAAGGGTTTATGATAACCCTTGTTAATGTTCTGTTAACTGTGTGAGGACTGTCCACATAAAGCTGGTATAGACCCAGATAAACTGTATAATATGTCATATTAAACCTTTAAAAAGAAGAGCAACATCTATTACTGAGATGCAATTTGCTGACAGATAACTGCATTTCAACAAGTTCCAAGCATAATGACTTGTTTTTGGGTACCAATGCTTCCCTCTTAAAGTGAATGGGAACCGCATTTAAAAAAATGAGACAGATACTTACCCAAGGAGAGGGAAGGCTCTGGGTCCTATAGAGCCTTCCCGCTCCTCTCCTGGTCCCCTCGTTCCAGTGCTGGCTCACCCGGTAACAGTATTTGACTAATTTAGTCAAATACTGCTTTATCCGGCCGAAGGAGGCTTCAGAAGTCTTCAGGGAGCCCGAGTGCTCCTGAAGAAGGGTGGCCCTGTACTGCGCCTGCGCAAGCACGCTCTCTTGCACGCTCACGCCTGTGCAGTATGGAGCTGCACGTCTTTGGGAGGACACGGCTCCCGAAGACTTCCAAATACCCTTTCGGTGGGGGATTGAAACAGAGGGGAGCCAGCACAGGATAGAGAGCACCAAGAGAGGAGACGAAAGGCTCTATATGACCCACAGCCTTCCCTCTCCTTAGGTAAGTATTTGCTTCATTTTTTTAAAAATGCGGTTCCCATTCACTTTATCCTCCCTGGCATTATGATTATTTCCAAACTTAGAGTCTAAAAGCCATGCAATTTTTTCACAAGCTTTTAGACTGTAAAAACAAGAAAAAAAACAACATACCACAGAGAGATCTGCAGCAGCCCCTGCATATAACTCACTCAGGAACAGGATTACCGCTCTGAGCTAGTGTTGGGCGAACACCTAGATGTTCGGGTTCGCGAACGTTCGCCGAACATCGCCGCGAAGTTCGGGTGTTCGCGCCGAACTCCGAACATAATGGAAGTCAATGGGGACCCGAACTTTCGTGCTTTGTAAAGCTTCCTTACATGCTACATACCCCAAATTAGCAGGGTATGTGCACCTTGGGAGTGGGTACAAGAGGAAAAAAAATATTTGAATAAGAGCTTATAGTTTTTGAGAAAATTGATTGTAAAGTTTCAAAGGAAAAACTGTCTTTTAAATGTGGAAAATGTCATGTTTCTTTGCACAGGTAACATGCTTTTTGTCGCCATGCAGTCATAAATGTAATACAGAGAAGAGGTTCCAGGAAAAGGGACCGGTAACGCTAACCCAGCACCAGCAGCAGCAGACGTGATGGAACAGGAGGAGGCGCAGGAGGAGAAGGCTACGCTTTTTGAGACAACAACCCAGGCCTTGCATGAGGACAAGAAGCGTGCGGATAGCATGCTTTGTACCGCCATGCAGTCATAAATGTAATAAAGATAAGAGGTTCCATAAACAGGGACCGGCAATGCTACCCCAGCAGCAGCAGCAGCACACGTGATGGAACAGGAGGAGGCGCAGGAGGAGAAGGCCACGCTTTGAGACACAACAACCCAGGCCTTGCATGAGGACAAGAAGCGTGCGGATAGCTTGCTTTGTACCGCCATGCAGTCATAAATGTAATAAAGATAAGTGGTTCAATAAACAGGGACCACGCGGCAACGCTAACCCAGCAGCAGCAGACGTGATGGAACAGGAGGAGGCGCAGGAGGAGAAGGCCACGCTTTGTGAGACACAACAACCCAGGCCTTGCATGAGGACAAAAAGCATGCGGATAGCATGCTTTGTACCGCCATGCAGTCATAAATGTAATAAAGATAAGTGGTTCAATAAACAGGGACCACGCGGCAACGCTAACCCAGCAGCAGCAGACGTGATGGAACAGGAGCAGGCGCAGGAGGAGAAGGCCATGCTTTTTGAGACACAACAACGCAGGCCTTGCATGAGGACAAAAAGCGTGCGGATATAGCAGCAATGCTTTTTGCCGCCATGCAGTCATAAATGTAATACAGATGAGAGGTTCAATAAACAGGGACCGGAAACGCTAAACCATCCCAGATGTTCATTGGTCATGTTACTTGGTTGGGGTCCTGGAGTGTTGCGTAGTCGTTTCCAATCCAGGATTGATTCATTTTAATTTGAGTCAGACGGTCTGCATTTTCTGTGGAGAGGCGGATACGCCGATCTGTGACGATGCCTCCGGCAGCACTGAAACAGCGTTCCGACATAACGCTGGCTGCCGGGCAAGCCAGCACCTCTATTGCGTACATTGCCAGTTCGTGCCAGGTGTCTAGCTTCGATACCCAATAGTTGAAGGGTGCAGATGGATTGTTCGACACAGCTACGTCATCTGACATGTAGTCCTTGACCATCTTCTCCAGGCGATCGGTGTTGGAGGTGGATCTGCACGCTTGCTGTTCAGTGGGCTGCTGCTGCATGGGTGTCAGAAAATTTTCCCACTCCAAGGACACTGCCGATACCATTCCCTTTTGGGCACTAGCTGCGGCTTGCGTTGTTTGCTGCCCTCCTGTAGAGATGGGCCGAACGGTTCGCCGGCGAACGGTTCCAGGCGAACTTTGGGGGTTCGCGTTCGCCTGCATCAGGCGAACTTTTGCGGAAGTTCGATTCGCCCCATAATGCTGTATTGAGCAAAATTTTTCGCCTCCATTTTACTGTCAGCAGACATGTTATTGTGAAACACACTGCTTTCAGTGCTAGAGAACCCGCCCACCCTCCCTTCAAGCTAGGTCCCTTTATACCATTTGACTCAGTTGTCTGCCTACACTAATTAGTTATGGGACAGCTGCTACACACTCTGCTAGGGAGATTTTAATTCTCCTCCCTCCTCCCTTCTACCTATTCCCTCCTCCCTCAGGGTCTCTTCTGCCAGGGAATTATACTATTTTAAAAACCAGTATACATCATACCATAGCCGGGAATCGAACCCAGATCTCACTGTGTGGTGGGCACGTCACCCTACGCACTGTACCACTACAGTAGTAAGTGAAGCTAGCCTAAAATGTACCATTTATGCTCAACGCAATAGAACCATTAGGCTGCTTAAAGGAGAACTGTAGTGAGAGGTATATGGAGGCTGCCATATTGATTTCCTTTTAAGCTATACCAGTTGCCTGGCAGCCCTGCTGATCTATTTGGCTGCAGTAATAATAATAATAATAATCCAAACATTTGTATAGCGCTTTTCTCCTGTCGGACTCAAAGCGCTCAAGAGTAGTGTTGGGCGAACACCTAGATGTTCGGGTTCGGGCCGAACAGGCCGAACATGGCCGCGATGTTCGGGTGTTCGACCCGAACTCCGAACATAATGGAAGTAAATGGGGACCCGAACTTTTGTGCTTTGTAAAGCCTCCTTACATGCTACATACCCCAAATTTACAGGGTATGTGCACCTTGGGAGTGGGTACAAGAGGAAAAAAAATATTTGAAAAAGAGCTTATAGTTTTTGAGAAAATTGATTGTAAAGTTTCAAAGGAAAAACTGTCTTTTAAATGTGGAAAATGTCATGTTTCTTT
The DNA here is from genome assembly GCF_040937935.1 of Hyperolius riggenbachi. Taxonomy (NCBI): domain Eukaryota; kingdom Metazoa; phylum Chordata; class Amphibia; order Anura; family Hyperoliidae; genus Hyperolius; species Hyperolius riggenbachi. The sequence continues at coordinate 49,251,026 of NC_090652.1, read as the reverse complement.
GCACAGGTAACATGCTTTTTGTCGGCATGCAGTCATAAATGTAATACATATAAGAGGTTCCAGGAAAAGGGACCGGTAACGCTAACCCAGCAGCAGCACACGTGATGGAACAGGAGGAGGGTGGCGCAGGAGGAGAAGGCCACGCTTTGAGACACAACAACCCAGGCCTTGCATGAGGACAAGAAGCGTGCGGATAGCAATTTGCATTTTGTCGCCATGCAGTCATAAATGTAATACAGATGAGAGGTTCAATAAACAGGGACCGGAAACGCTAACCCATCACAGATGTTCATTGTTCATGTTACTTGGTTGGGGTCCGGGAGTGTTGCGTAGTCGTTTCCAATCCAGGATTGATTCATTTTAATTTGAGCCAGACGGTCTGCATTTTCTGTGGAGAGGCGGATACGCCGCCGATCTGTGACGATGCCTCCGGCAGCACTGAAACAGCGTTCCGACATAACGCTGGCTGCCGGGCAAGCCAGCACCTCTATTGCGTACATTGCCAGTTTGTGCCAGGTGTCTAGCTTCGATACCCAATAGTTGAAGGGTGCAGATGGATTGTTCAACACAGCTACGCCATCTGACATGAAGTCCTTGACCATCTTCTCCAGGCGATCGGTGTTGGAGGTGGATCTGCACGCTTGCTGTTCTGTGTGCTGCTGCATGGGTGTCAGAAAATTTTCCCACTCCAAGGACACTGCCGATACCATTCCCTTTTGGGCAATAGCTGCAGCTTGTGTTGTTTGCTGCCCTCCTGGTCGTCCTGGGTTTGCGGAAGTCAGTCTGTCGGCGTACAACTGGCTAGAGGAGGGGGAGGATGTCAATCTCCTCTCTAAAGTCTCCACAAGGGCCTGCTGGTATTCTTCCATTTTGACCTGTCTGGCTCTTTCTTCAAGCAGTTTTGGAACATTGTGTTTGTACCGTGGATCCAGATGGGTATAAACCCAGTAATTGGTGTTGTCCAGAATGCGCACAATGCGTGGGTCGCATTCAATGCAGTCCTAGGCCGAAGAGGTCATAGCCTAGGGTCACAAAACCTGTTTATTTGGGCAATTTCAATGGTGGCGAGTCTGACATACATAAATCGCAGCAATGGCCGTTAGCAACGTCTGAATCTCACGAAATGTCTCATGCAGGTAGAAGACATATTGTTAGACTTGGGCTCCAAAGATGGGTTCCCTACATCTCTGCAAACCAGAGTTACAGGGCTCCAAATTTGGTAAAATCCCCCATAGGCTTTCATTGGGCCTCCTATTTACAGTTCCAAAATCTCACATCTTTTCAAAGGGCAATTACTCAGCAGTGGCAAATTTTCTAGCATTGTAGGGACCCTTAGGGGGAACATGACTGGTGAGTTTCGGGCCCCTAGGCCGAAGAGGTCATAGCCTAGGGTCACAAAAACCTGTTTATTTTGGCTATTTCAATGGTAGTGATGGTGACGTACATAAATCTCAGCCATGGCCGTTAGCAACGTCTGAATCTCACGAAATGTCTCATGCAGGTAGAAGACATATTGTTAGACTTGGATTCCAAAGATGGGGTCCCTACATCTTTGCAAACCAGAGTTACAGGGGTCCAAAATTGGTAAAATCCCCCATAGGATTTCATTGCCTCCCTATTTCACTTTCCAAAATCTCACATCTTTTCAAAGGGCAATGGCTCAGCAGTACCAAATTTTCTAGCATTGTATGGACCCTTAGTGGGAACATGACTGGTGAGTTTCGGGCCCCTAGGCCGAAGAGGTCATAGCCTAGGGTCACAAAAACCTGTTTATTTTGGCTATTTCAATGGTAGTGATGGTGACGTACATAAATCTCAGCCATGGCCGTTAGCAACGTCTGAATCTCACGAAATGTCTCATGCAGGTAGAAGACATATTGTTAGACTTGGATTCCAAAGATGGGGTCCCTACATCTCTGCAAACCAGAGTTACAGGGGTCCAAAATTGGTAAAATCCCCCATAGGATTTCATTGCCTCCCTATTTCACTTTCCAAAATCTCACATCTTTTCAAAGGGCAATGGCTCAGCAGTACCACATTTTCTAGCATTGTAGGGACCCTTAGGGGGAACATGACTGGTGAGTTTCGGGCCCCTAGGCCGAAGAGGTCATAGCCTAGGGTCACAAAAACCTGTTTATTTTGGCTATTTCAATGGTAGTGATGGTGACGTACATAAATCTCAGCCATGGCCGTTAGGAACGTCTGAATTTCACGAAATGTCTCATGCAGGTAGAAGACATATTGTTAGACTTGGATTCCAAAGATGGGGTCCCTACATCTCTGCAAACCAGAGTTACAGGGCTCCAAAATTGGTAAAATCCCCCATAGGCTTTCATTGGGCCTCCTATTTACAGTTCCAAAATCTCACATCTTTTCAAAGGGCAATTGCTCAGCAGTGGCAAATTTTCTAGCATTGTAGGGACCCTTAGGGGGAACATACCTGGTGAGTTTTGCCACTGCTGAGCCATTGCCCTTTGAAATGGTGTGAGATTTTGGAACGGTAAATAGGAGGCCCAATGAAAGCCTATGGGGATTTTACCAATTTTGGAGCCCTGTAACTCTGGTTTGCAGAGATGTAGGGACCCCATCTTTGGAATCCAAGTCTAACAATATGTCTTCTACCTGCATGAGACATTTCGTGAAATTCAGACGTTGCTAACGGCCATGGCTGAGATTTATGTACGTCACCATCACTACCATTGAAATAGCCAAAATAAACAGGTTTTTGTGACCCTAGGCTATGACCTCTTCGGCCTAGGGGCCCGAAACTCACCAGTCATGTTCCCCCTAAGGGTCCCTACAATGCTAGAAAATTTGCCACTGCTGAGCAATTGCCCTTTAAAAAGATGTGAGATTTTGGAACTGTAAATAGGAGGCCCAATTAAAGCCTATGGGGGATTTTACCAAATTTGGAGCCCTGTAACTCTGGTTTGCAGAGATGTAGAGAACCCATCTTTGGAGCCCAAGTCTAACAATATTTCTTCTACCTGCATGAGACATTTCGTGAGATTCAGACGTTGCTAACGGCCATTGCTGCGATTTATGTACGTCAGACTCGCCACCATTGAAATTGCCCAAATAAACAGGTTTTTGTGACCCTAGGCTATGAGCTCTTCGGCCTAGGACTGCATTGAACGCGACCCACGCATTGTGCGCATTCTGGACAACACCAATTACTGGGTTTATACCCTTCTGGATCCACGGTACAAACACAATGTTCCAAAACTGCTTGAAGAAAGAGCCAGACAGGTCAAAATGGAAGAATACCAGCAGGCCCTTGTGGAGACTTTAGAGAGGAGATTGACATCCTCCCCCTCCTCTAGCCAGTTGTACGCCGACAGACTGACTTCCGCAAACCCAGGACGACCAGGAGGGCAGCAAACAACACAAGCCGCAGCTAGTGCCCAAAAGGGAATGGTATCGGCAGTGTCCTTGGAGTGGGAAAATTTTCTGACACCCATGCAGCAGCACACAGAACAGCAAGCGTGCAGATCCACCTCCAACACCGATCGCCTGGAGAAGATGGTCAAGGACTACATGTCAGATGGCGTAGCTGTGTTGAACAATCCATCTGCACCCTTCAACTATTGGGTATCGAAGCTAGACACCTGGCACAAACTGGCAATGTACGCAATAGAGGTGCTGGCTTGCCCGGCAGCCAGCGTTATGTCGGAACGCTGTTTCAGTGCTGCCGGAGGCATCGTCACAGATCGGCGGCGTATCCGCCTCTCCACAGAAAATGCAGACCGTCTGACTCAAATTAAAATGTATCAATCCTGGATTGGAAACGACTACGCAACACTCCCGGACCCCAACCAAGTAACATGAACAATGAACATGTGTGATGGGTTAGCGTTTCCGGTCCCTGTTTATTGAACCTCTCATCTGTATTACATTTATGACTGCATGGCGACAAAATGCAAATTGCTATCCGCACGCTTCTTGTCCTCATGCAAGGCCTGGGTTGTTGTGTCTCAAAGCGTGGCCTTCTCCTCCTGCGCCACCCTCCTCCTGCTCCATCACGTGTGCTGCTGCTGGGTTAGCGTTACCGGTCCCTTTTCCTGGAACCTCTTATATGTATTACATTTATGACTGCATGCCGACAAAAAGCATGTTACCTGTGCAAAGAAAACAGACATTTGCCGCATTTTCAAAGACAGTTTTCCCTTTGAAACTTTAAAATCGATTTTCTCAAAAACTATAAGCTCTTTTTGCTAATTTTTTTTCCTCTTGTACCCACTCCCAAGGTGCACATAGCCTGTAAATTTGGGGTATGTAGCATATAAGGAGGCTTTACAAAGCACGAAAGTTCGGGTCCCCATTGACTTCCATTATGTTCGGAGTTCGGCTCGAACACCCGAACATCGCGGCCATGTTCGGCCTGAACCCGAACATCTAGATGTTCGCCCAACACTACACGTGACCCGTTCGGCCAATCACAGTGCTAGCCGAACGTTCGGGTAACGTTCGGCCATGCGCTCTTAGTTCGGCCATATGGCCGAACAGTTTGGCCGGACACCATAAGGTGTTCGGCCGAACTCGAACATCACCCGAACAGGGTGATGTTCTGCAGAACCCGAACAGTGGCGAACACTGTTCGCCCAACACTACTCAAGAGCTGCAGCCACAGGGACGCGCTCAAGAGGCCACCCTGCAGTGTTAGGGAGTCTTGCCTTGAACTCCTTACTGAATAGGTACTTGACCTAGCCAGGATTCAAACCCTGGTCTCCCATGTCAAAGGCAGAGCCCTTAACCAGTACACTATCCAGCCACTGTAGTGTGAATCACACCAGAAACAAGCATGCAGCTAATCTTGTCAGATCTTACAAAAATGTCAAACACCAGATCTGCTGCATGCTTGTTCAGGGTCTAGGGCTAAAAGTATTGGAGGCAGAGGATCTGCAGGATAGCCAGGTAACTGGTATTGCTTAACCACTTGCCGACCGCACGCTTATACCGTGCGTCGGCAAAGTGGCAGCTGCAGGACCAGCGACGCAGTATTGCGTCGCCAGCTGCAGGCTGATTAATCAGGAAGCAGCCGCTCGTGCGAGCGGCTGCTTCCTGTCAATTCACGGCGGGGGGCTCCGTGAATAGCCTGCGGGCCGCCGATGGCGGCTCGCAGGCTAAATGTAAACACAAGTGGAAATAATCCGCTTTGTTTACATTGTACGGCTCTGCTGCGCAGCAGCGCCGTAAGGCAGATCGGCGATCCCCGGCCAATCAGCGGCCGGGGATCGCCGCTGTGTGACAGGAGACAGCCTGTCACTGGCTGCACAGGACGGATAGCGTCCTGTGCAGCCCGGATCTCCAGGGGGGGCCAGGTAGGAGAGGGAGGGGGAGGATTTTGCCGCGGAGGGGGGCTTTGAGGTGCCCCCCCGCAACACCCGGCAGGCAGGAGCGATCAGACCCCCCCAGCACATCATTCCCCTAGTGGGGAAAAAAGGGGGGCCATCTGGTCGCTCTGCCTGCACGCTGATCTGTGCTGGGGGCTGCAGAGCCCACCCAGCACAGATCAGCTAAGACAGCGCTGGTGCTTAAGGGGGGGTAAAGGGTGGGTCCTCAAGTGGTTAAAAGGAAATCAATATGGTAGCCTCCATATACCTTTCACTACAGTTCTCCTTTAAGCAACCTAATGGTTCTATTGCATTGAGCATAAATGTTAAATTTTAGGCTAGCTTCACTTACTTCTGTAGTGGTACAGTGCTTAGGGTGACGTGCCCACTACTCAGTGAGATCTGGGTTCGATTCCCAGCTATGGTATGATGTATACTCATGTATGTATCCCCAGCTATGGTATGATGTATACTCATGTATGTATTCCCAGCTATTGTATGATGTATACTGGTTTTTAAAATAGTATAATTCCCTGGCAGAAGAGACCCTCCTCCCTCCGGTAGGAGGGAGGAGGGAATAGATAGAAGGGTAGGAGGGAGGAGGAAGATTAAAATCTCCCTAGCAGAGTGTGTAGCAGCTGTCCCATAACTAATTAGTGTAGGTAGGCAAATGGTATAAAGGACCTTGCTTGGAGGAGGGAAGGTGGGAGGGTGGGTCCTCCAGCAGTGATGTGTATTTCACTCAATTAGGTGTGGCTCCAGGTATTAGAGCTTTTGAAACATGTTTTCTATCATTTTTCCAGCTGATAGAATGTTTTAAAACTTTGAAAGTTCGCCTCCCCATTGAAGTCTATTGCGGTTCGCGAACTTTTTCGCGAACCGAACCTTTTGCGGAAGTTCGCGAACAGGGTTCGCGAACCTAAAATCGGAGGTTCGGCCCAACTCTACCCTCCTGGTCGTCCTGGGTTTGCGGAAGTCAGTCTGTCGGCGTACAACTGGCTAGAGGAGGGGGAGGATGTCAATCTCCTCTCTAAAGTCTCCACAAGGGCCTGCTGGTATTCTTCCATTTTGACCTGTCTGACTCTTTCTTCAAGCAGTTTTGGAACATTGTGTTTGTACCGTGGATCCAGAAGGGTATAAACCCAGTAATTGGTGTTTTCCAGAATGCGCACAATGCGTGGGTCGCGTTCAATGCAGTCTAGCATGAATTGATCCATGTGTGCCAGAGTCCTACCAGAATCCTCATCATTCTCTTGTGAGCGTTGTGATAGTTGTTGTGATGCATCATAGTCGTCACCTTCCTCCTGGTCTGCTTCTGCTGACCATTCGCGCTGAATTGTGGAAGTCCAACGTGCACCGCTCTGGCCCTCGTCAGTGGTGGCATGAAATTCCTGCTCCAACTCCAGCTGTTCCTCCTCCTCCTCTTTTTCGTCATAGCTGCTGGGGCCAGCGTTCCCTGAGGCGGATGGCCTGATGTTGGTACCATCACGCTGATCGTTTTCTCCTTCAGATTCCCCCAGTTGCATCATGACAGCTGTTTCCTTGATTTTCAACATTGACCTCTTCAGTAAACACAGCAGTGGTATGGTAATGCTGACTGAAGAGTTGTCACTGCTCACAAGCAACGTGGATTGCTCAAAATTTTGGAGTACTTGGCAGAGGTCCAACATGTTGGCCCAATCGGATCCACAGAAGCTTGGCAGCTGTCCGGATGCGCCTCGGTACTGCGCCGTCATGTACTGGACCACTGCACTCTTCTGCTCGCAAAAGCGGGCTAGCATGTGCAGCGTAGAATTCCAGCGCGTAGGGACATCACACAGCAAGCGATGGTGGGGGAGATTGAAGCGCTCCTGCATCTTGGCGAGTGCCCCCGAAGCAGTACTGGAATTTCTACAATGTTTGGCCACTCGACGCACCTTCAACAGAAGATCGGCCACGCCTGGGTATGTCCTCAGGAACCGCTGAACTACTAGGTTCATCACGTGCGCCAGGCAAGGGATGTGTGTCAGCTTAGCCAACCTTAAAGCGCGAATGAGATTACTCCCATTATCACACACAACCATGCCCGGTTTCAGGTCCAGCGGTGCCAGCCACAAATCCGTCTGTTCCTTTATTCCCTTCCAAATTTCCTCCCCTGTGTGCTGCTTATCCCCAAGGCAGATCAGCTTCAGCAACGCTTGCTGACGCATGCCAACAGCTGTGCTGCACTGCTTCCACGATCCTACTGCTGCTGGTGCTGGGTTAGTGTTTCCGGATGAGGTACAGCTTTGAGATGCGTTGGAGGAGAAGGAGTCAGAGAGGTAGGTGCTGCTGTTGTTATCCAGTGGGAGGGACGGCGGTGCAGCTGTTTGCGGCGTGGGCAACACCCGCGCCGTAGCAGGTGAGGAATCGCTGCCAGGCTCCACAAGGTTCACCCAGTGCGCGGTAAGGGAGATGTATCGACCCTGTCCGAACGCACTCGTCCAGGTGTCAGTGGTGAGGTGAACCTTGCAGGCAACAGCATTCTTCAAGCTTCGGGTTATTTTGCTGACCACGTGCTCATGCAACTCAGGCACTGCAGAGCGCGCAAAGTGGTAGCGGCTGGGAACCATGTAACGTGGGATGGCCACTGACATCATGCCCTTGAAGCTGTTTGTCTCCACCACTCGATATGGCAGCATTTCGCAGGCCAGAAGCTTGGCTATGCTGGCTGTTACTGCCACGGCCCGGGGGTCATTTGCTGGCAATTTCCTCTTGCGCTCAAACATCTCCGACACAGACAACTGAACCGTAGCGCTGCACACGGAAGGGCTGTTGGTTGTTGTGTTTGATGAACACTGGGAGACCTCAAGAGCACTAGTCCGGAAAGTGACAGTGTCAGCGTCGTCTGATGTTTGTGAATGTTGTGAACCACGCAATGGCTGGGCTACTGCTGCTGCTGAGGCGGGTCTGGTGGTGAGTCTGGTGAACCCAAGGGAGGCAGTGTTGCTGGTACCCTGTCCTGCCACGTTTGCCCACAGAGTGGGATGTTTGGATAGCATGTGGCGGCTCATGCTGGTGGTGGAGAGGTTGTTAATACTTTTCCCCCTGCTCAGGCGGGTCTTGCACACCTTGCAAATCGCCATGGTAACACCCTCAGTGCAGTCTTCAAAGAAAGCCCAGACTTTGGAGCACCTGCCTTGCTGGCGATTTCTGTTTGCTCCTCTTTTGCCTCTCACTTGAACTTCCACGCTTGTGGTGCCTGAAATTGCGCGCCGCCTACCTAGTGGCACAAGGCGAACTCGTGCAGCAGTGGGTTCTTCAACAGACTCATCTGTGCTGCTGCTACGACGGCGATGTTCTCGTTCACAAACAAAATCTGGGTCTATGTCCACATTGTCCATATTCTCCTCTTCCATCTCCTCAAACTCGTCATATGTCATTGTGGGGGGCCGCCGCCGTGGAGTAGAGCTCCCCAGAACAACCTCTGCGCAGCTCACTCCAACGTCGTCTTCCAGATCTTGTCGGCCGACCTCCTGCAATTGCAACCCCTCCTGCCCAACTTGCTCTGGGATTTGGGTTTCCGAGTCCTCCTCGGACTCGCCTTGCATTTCAGTGCGTGGTGCATTTCCCACAGTTAATGGTTGTGAATCCGGGCACAACATTTCTGGCTGTTCCTCCATTGACCTTTGAAAGGTGGAAGTTTGTTGGGCTGGGAATAGCTCCTGCGAATACCTCATTGTGTCCTGAGGTAATTCATCGGACTGGTTATCGGGCAGTTGTGTGCGTGGTGTTGCTGCCGGTTGTGTCAGCTTTGTGCCCACTGGCTCCTTGTAACTGGCTGAGGACTCGGACCTCGTGCGTGATGTGCTGGTGCTGCTTAACCCACTGCTGGACGCTTGAGAGGTCATCCAAGTAATTATCTGGTCCTGTTCTTTTGGATCTGTGAGGGTTGTTGTCCTGGACAACATGGGCGGTATTGAGTGGGTTTTCTTCGGTGCTCCCCTGTGGCCTGTACGTGAACCATCAGGGGAAACACCTCTTCCCTTGCCCCTCCCTCTTTCACCGGATTTCTTCCTCATTTCACTTATCCTTAAAGTACACGCTGACTGGCAGCAGTAGAGTGGCAGTACAGAAATGCTATACAGTGGTGGGTGAGCGGTGTACCACTATTGCCAGCAGCGACACAGAGCACAATGCTATACAGTGGCGGGTGAGCGGTGTACTACTGTTCCCAGCAGACACAGAGTGGCAGTAAACAATGCTATATAGTCTGGCTGAGCGGTGTACACAGAGTGGCAGTACACACAATGCTATATAGTCTGGCTGAGCGGTGTACACAGAGTGGCAGTACACACAATGCTATATAGTCTGGCTGAGCCGTGTACACAGAGTGGCAGTACACACAATGCTATATAGTCTGGCTGAGCGGTGTACACAGAGTGGCAGTACACACAATGCTATATAGTCTGGCTGAGCGGTGTACACAGAGTGGCAGTAAACACAATGCTATATATAGCGTGGCTGAGCCGTGTACACAGAGTGGCAGTACACACAATGCTATATAGTCTGGCTGAGCCGTGTACACAGAGTGGCAGTACACACAATGCTATATAGTCTGGCTGAGCGGTGTACACAGAGTGGCAGTACACACAATGCTATATAGTCTGGCTGAGCGGTGTACACAGAGTGGCAGTACACACAATGCTATATAGTCTGGCTGAGCCGTGTACACAGAGTGGCAGTACACACAATGCTATATAGTCTGGCTGAGCGGTGTACACAGAGTGGCAGTACACACAATGCTATATAGTCTGGCTGAGCGGTGTACACAGAGTGGCAGTAAACACAATGCTATATATAGCGTGGCTGAGCGAAGTACACAGTGGCAGTACACACAATGCTATATAGTCTGGCTGAGCCGTGTACACAGAGTGGCAGTACACACAATGCTATATAGTCTGGCTGAGCGGTGTACACAGAGTGGCAGTACACACAATGCTATATAGTCTGGCTGAGCGGTGTACACAGAGTGGCAGTACACACAATGCTATATAGTCTGGCTGAGCCGTGTACACAGAGTGGCAGTACACACAATGCTATATAGTCTGGCTGAGCGGTGTACACAGAGTGGCAGTACACACAATGCTATATAGTCTGGTTGAGCCGTGTACACAGAGTGGCAGTACACACAATGCTATATAGTCTGGCTGAGCCGTGTACACAGAGTGGCAGTACACACAATGCTATATAGTCTGGCTGAGCCGTGTACACAGAGTGGCAGTACACACAATGCTATATAGTCTGGCTGAGCGGTGTACACAGAGTGGCAGTACACACAATGCTAAATAGTCTGGCTGAGCCGTGTACACAGAGTGGCAGTACACACAATGCTATATAGTCTGGCTGAGCGGTGTACACAGAGTGGCAGTACACACAATGCTATATAGTCTGGCTGAGCCGTGTACACAGAGTGGCAGTACACACAATGCTATAAAGTCTGGCTGAGCGGTGTACACAGAGTGGCAGTACACACAATGCTATATAGTCTGGCTGAGCCGTGTACACAGAGTGGCAGTACACACAATGCTATATAGTCTGGCTGAGCCGTGTACACAGAGTGGCAGTAAACACAATGCTATATATAGTGTGGCTGAGCGAGGTACACAGTGGCAGTAAACAATGCTATATATAGTGTGGCTGAGCGAGCGGTGTACTACTGTTCCCAGCAGCGACACACAATGACTGGGGGGGGGACCCTGGCTAGCGTGGCTGGAGAGCGAACTACCCTGCCTGCCTACCCAAAGCTAAACCCACAGACAAATGGCGGAGATATGACGTGGTTCGGGTATTTACTTACCCGAACCACGTGACCGTTCGGCCAATCAGAGCGCGTTCGGGTCCGAACCACGTGACCCGTTCGGCCAATCACAGCGCTAGCCGAACGTTCGGGGAACGTTCGGCCATGCGCTCTTAGTTCGGCCATGCGGCCGAACGGTTTGGCCGAGCACCATCAGGTGTTCGGCCGAACTCGAACATCACCCGAACAGGGTGATGTTCTGCAGAACCCGAACAGTGGCGAACACTGTTCGCCCAACACTACTCTGAGCTGCGGATTTCTGTCCTGAGCCTAACTCAGGATTACCACTAAGGAGGTTAAAGAACAGCTATCAAAGAAACTGTTTTTCTGTAAACCCTACATATCTATACAGCTTTTAGCCAGCAACACTTTTCAGGGGTCTCGACTCTTATCACAGCCTGTGTGGAAAAAATGCAGTGTTCACTAGCTGTTTTGTAACATTTTTTGTGTCGGCATCAGGGGTGGGGAGGCAGAGCTGAATTGCAACCAGGCTGTAAATTGTTTACTTTACACTGCGTGGCAGAGCGAGACACAGAAACAGGAACACAGAGCTTCATCTAATGATTATTTACACACACTTGAAGCTATATTTCTGCTTTCTATCATTCTGAACAGATTCCAGCCACAGTATTAGAGCCAGTGAAGATTGTTTATGTATGCTGGATATGCTGGACACAGTCCTCCATAGTAACGCCCCCTGTGAGAACTGTTCTCTGTAAATGTCATTTTCTTCATATAAAACATGAAAAGATGAACAAAAAATGCCTTTGTATTGCTGTTTGGTAGTAATTACCAGAAATACTGTATATGTGGCATTTAGAATTTTAGATAACTTTTGATAGTTGTCCTTTAAAGAGAAACGTTACCGGATGTAATATAATGAATAACATTGCTTTTTTTTTTTTTTTTTTTTTTTTTTTTTTTTTACACTATTCATTTATAAGTTATTTAGTCAGGGTTTACTAATTGTACACCATCAAGTGAAGAATTATTCAGTGCAGTACTGAATACACGTCGTACAAGTCTCGCCTATTACACCCGCCTATGTACAGTCATCTGGTGCAGCTGTGGGAGCGGAGGTAGGGGACGGGCACTGTAGGGGAGCATGCGACAACCGTTTTGCGTTCTGCGGACGCTTCGTCATGCTGCATTTACCAATTTGTCCTCTAACTGTTGCCGCGGGGGCCGATCACACGCTGCTCTCCTGGGAAGGGAAGTAGATGTACTAAAAGAAATCACTAATTATGCCTATAGTACACCTCTAACATGTACTATGTACTAATTATTGATAGTGATAAAATTATAATAAAGTCCTCAAACCACAGTCCAATAGCTACTTATATGTCCATGGATCGCTGCATCAGTCACCAAGCATGAGATGTAAATAAATCCTTCTTCAGAATGCTGCGCTCACACGTATATCCAATCTTCTCTATAGTGTATCATTAAAAAAAAAGGAAAAAAAAACAGACCATAGCGTGATACTGTATCAAATTAGTGCCTTCTCCACAACACCCAGTGCTGTAAACTGTATCCTCTATATATCCTCTACGACTCATAAGATTATACAGGTCCTCACCATGTGAAATAGCTGCCAAGCCACAGACAGCAAAACCAGCACCATATACACTCTCCCAATGGCATGCAGGTATCCACCAGATCATACGTGGCCTCTCACCTTACTCTCTGCCATCCAAATTATAAGACAGCAGCAGCGCTTAATGTATCTAGGTAGGACGTTCCCAGCTGTATCCTCAGCAGATAAAACACCATAGGAGCAGATCCTTCATATGAGCCTATCAACTGAAGGACTCAACATAGCGTAAAACCATACACGTTTATTAAAAGTATAAAAATCAGTGCACTCACATATTCAACGTAAAAACAAGCATGTATAAACAAGGGTTCCACCACGCCAGCTTCCTTTGCCTGTAGGTCCGCCCTACGTGTTTCGTGCATGCGCACTCATCAGGGGCCCTTTTAATAAATGTGTATGGTTTTACGCTATGTTGAGTCCTTCAGTTGATAGGCTCATATGAAGGATCTGCTCCTATGGTGTTTTATCTGCTGAGGATACAGCTGGGAACGTCCTACCTAGATACATTAAGCGCTGCTGCTGTCTTATAATTTGGATGGCAGAGAGTAAGGTGAGAGGCCACGTATGATCTGGTGGATACCTGCATGCCATTGGGAGAGTGTATATGGTGCTGGTTTTGCTGTCTGTGGCTTGGCAGCTATTTTACATGGTGAGGACCTGTATAATCTTATGAGTCGTAGAGGATATATAGAGGATACAGTTTACAGCACTGGGTGTTGTGGAGAAGGCACTAATTTGATACAGTATCACGCTATGGTCTGTTTTTTTTCCTTTTTTTTGAGTGATACACTATAAAGAAGATTGGATATACGTGTGAGCGCAGCATTCTGAAGAAGGAAGTAGATATACTGCTGCTATCAAGGCTACTGGTTAAACACACATACAAAAACACATCACAAGAATGCTTTTAAGTGACACTGTAGTGGAAAGCTACTGCTAAATATCTGAAAACTTGGATTTTAGGTCTAAGACAACCTAAAATGTAACACCAAGCTGATGCCTAAACATCATTAAAAACTTTTTATCAACCTGGTTTTAGGGACAAGCTGGTAAAAAAACAGCAACATAGTGTTTGCCACAAAAACAAAACTTTTGCCAAAGAAGAGTAGCTACAAAAAACGATTACTGTGTAATTTTCTCAAAGATGATTTCTCGTGCTCAGATTGCCTTTCACCCTTTTCGTGAAATCTCTCACTGAACACTTCTCTTAAGGTATCCATACATCTAGCGATAATAGGCAGATTCAACCAAGAGACAAATCTCTCTCTGATCGAATCTGATTAGAAAGAAATCTGTTGCCCGCCCATACACCGCAGACCCATCAAATTCCTTTGGAATCGGCCTTGTGATGCCGGATATGCCACCTTGCCGGTCAAACGCTGCCCCCTTTATGTAAAATGCAGAGCCGGGACAAGGTCCTCCAGCACCCAATACTGAGACACCAAAGTGCACCCCCCAATCCCTCCCACCCCAACTGTCACACACCTCACGCATTTTACATCAGGGGGGACAGCGCTGGGGGTTTCTTCACTTGTCCAGATATTGCTCCTTGAGATGCCAGCTTTAAAAATAAACATTAAAAAAAGTGTTTACGCAAAATACATATTTTTTGTGACTATTCTGCAGTTGATCCTCCTCCGCCATGCCACTGCCTGGGTTTTGGTACACTTTTTACACCTTCTTTAAAGACATTTTAGCTGAAGAGATGCCCTGAAAGTTTTGAAGTTCGTCTGCCCATTAAAGTCTATGGAGCCCACTGCAAATGGCCGGTTCACGAACATTTGTGGTAAATTTGCTCTGCTCCTCCTTCAGTCTCCCAGTGGCGATCGCCGCTCGTAGACTGTTAGATGTCTATTAGCGTAGTACAGCGCTGCAATCTACGGCAGCGCTGTACTGGGGACAGCCGTGTGACACGGCTGTCTCCCTGGGGGACACAGGAGCGATCGGTTCTCATAAGCTGAAGCCTATGACAGCCGATCGCCGTCATTGGCTGGCTGGGGGGAGGGAGGGAGTTAGGGAAAATAATAATAATAAATAAATAGGGAAATTTTATAAAAAAAAATAACATAAATATTTATTAAAAAAAATTAAAAAATAAACATTGGGGGGGGGATCAGACTCCACCAACAGAGAGCTCTGTTGGTGGGGAGAAAAGAGGGGGTGGGGAATCACTTGTGTGCTGAGTTGTGCGGCCCTGCAGCGAGCCCTTAAGGCTGCAGTAGCCAATTTAGCAAAAAATGGCCTGGTCTTTAGGGGGGTTTAACACCGCAGTCCTCAAGAGGTTAATCTACATTGATAATTAACTTGATGAAATAATTATTGGTCTTGATTCATTAACTTTAGCGCTGTGAAGCAGTGCAAGTTAAATTAACTTACGTGCCCTAATGACATTAGTGGGGGTAGTGACAGAGCGCAACATAGCGTGCACTCCTTAGCAATGGCTGCTTGTTGAGCAGTCCTTCATTAATTAACTTCTTCTGTACCAGCAGTCTCTGCCTCCTTAAGGACCAGAGACTGCTAGTACGGTAAAATGGCGCTTACCAACGAATCCGCCGCTCCCACTGCTCTGTCCCTGCTGCAGGCTCCTCTCTCTGACATCTCTATAATGGCAGAGCGCTGTGCGCCGGTCAGGAGCTGCTTTCATTGGCTCCTGACGCTGTCAATCAATGTAAGCCAATGGGATCGGCTTACAGTGATGACAAGGTCAGGAGCCAATGAAATCAGCTCCTGACCGGCTCACACAGCTCTGCCGTCATATAGACAGCAGGGCGAGTGATCTGCGATGGGGAGAGAGCAGCGCAAACCGCGGGAGCGGCGGGACCGCGTGGCGATGAGTGTTGAAATCTACATCCTGTCAGATCCCTGCAGCCACATGCAGGACGTAGATTTTTACTGCGTCAGTCCAGACGGTTAACATTGCGTATGACTTTACAAGGAGTGGCCGTTGCTAAGGCGCGCACGCTATACTGCCTGTAGCACGCGTAGTGTGGTCGCTCTATAATTACCTCCGCTAATGTCATTAGGGTGGGTAAGTTCATTTAACTTGAGCTGCTTCACAGCGCTAAAGTTAATGAATCAAGCCCATTATGACATAACTTTTGAACAACGGATGGTGCTGTTTGGCCATTTCTTTCACCTTTTATGCTATAATCTTGTTTAATCGTTGGCCTAGTACATGTTGTGTCTAATTGGTGCAGCCCACATCTTGGCGATTTCCTGTTTACTTGGTTGGCTGCCCTTGTCGCAACACATTAAGCGCAGGGACGGATTTACCATAAGGCACATGCCCGCAGGCACCTGATGATTGAAAGGCGGCTCACTTCCCTCCCAGAGTGCCTCCCTCCCACCTTCCTTCCCTGTGCAGAGTCCTGAGCTGAGTGTAAATGAGAGGTTACTCACCCTGCTCTCGGCATTCCACTGATGAGGTCTCCCTTCAGTTGGAGGTACCTCTAGCTACCTAATACTTGGGGCACCACTATCTTCTTAAAGGTTTTGCAGCTAGAGTCCCCCAGGAAGATCCTAATAGATTTAATGCCCCCAGAAGCTTTAGCTAGCACTAGGCTAGCTAGCATAAGTAGCCAGCACCCTCCGATTTCTTCTGATTTCCCCAATTATACATTACCCTGCCTCTATCCAGCGATCGGCACAGCCTCCCCGCACATGGGGAGGATCGTACATAACTTCATAACGTCACCGACGTCATGACATCATACGCAGACCCGATCCTCCCCATAGAGAGGCCGGAGCTGTGCGGAACGGCTGCGCCGATCGCTGGAGCCAGGCTGGGTAATGTATTAAGTAGCTGGATCGGGGGATCAGCGGCAATAGGAGGGTGCTGGCTGTAATAAACATTTGTTGGTTGCTATTGGCAACAACACTACACCTTCGTTCTGCACTATATCACAGGAAGTGTGATAATTTGACACTCATCACAGCAAACAGCATAGGAGATAGAACTTCTTAGATGTCGTCAAAGGTTCAAGAGTTTATTTGTAAAACACATATACAGATGTGTTCATCAGCAATCTTATATCTTCGTTACATGTTACCTCCGTCGCCAAAGCAAACGGTCTGTAGAATCGTATGCATTCCATGCAGACTTGGTCTATCCCTAGTGATGAGAGACCAGGATTTCTCTTTGTTACATCTATGCTAGTTGCACTTAGGCATATATACAGCATACAGTTACGGAAAGTTACAAGAAGGAAGTCAGTAGAAGTAGAGAGAAGTGCCATCGGGAGCCCATGTTGGCTATTCTTATACTAACCTCTAAAGAGTTAAATGTGACATCATCCCGCAAGGATGGTCCAGTCCTCATCACATGCAATTGGCTGATAATAGCATGTGATGGATGACCCTATCTGCGCCTGCTCTGATGGGACAAGCCAAATACGGCGTTTCCTCTACTTGTACCTAGAAACTAGGGAAAATGTTCCCTGGCTATTGTTTACCTTTAGGAAATATGAAAACACTCAATGTTTACAGTAAAGATGCCTGAAAGTCTGTACATGTCTGTACATCGTGGACAGATAAGGCCTCAGGCCTTGCGTAGTTAGAAGCACACTGTTCTCCAGTGATTCTAGAAATCCTCCTTAAAGGGAGACTCTCTGCACATCAAGTCTTTTAACTAGCCTCAGTTAAGGCCTAGGAATTCAAGCATATCATACTTAAATTCTAACAGCGCCCCTGAAAAGGCTTGATCTGCAGATCCCTTCTTCTGGTTCAGACAGTACCCATGATTCTTTTCTTTATGTTTCATTTTTTGATGCTCGTGCTCACACACTTTCTCTGCTCTAGGTGGTTATCCCTGGGAGAGAGAGCAAGACCTCTTGGCCTCTTTTTAACCAGGCTCTACGGGGATGCCCTACTTCTAGGTTCCTATTGACCAAACTCTCAACATTTGCGTCACATGCATATCCCTTACAAACGTGCATGTTTATGGAAAAGTTAAACTTGTTTGTCTGTTAAGCAACAGAGCAGTGCCAGGTTTCTTCTAAAAAAAACACCTTCAAACAATCAGCTCTATCATCATAGGTACTACTGAAAGCTAGAAACCTAACCTTGTATGTCGCTTAACTTGGAAATATTGGCTCATGAGCTTTTTTATCGGAAACCAATCTCTTAACCATGTTGATTTGTTTGCGTAATTTCACACACAAACTCACCCGTGATATGATGTAGTGTGGTTGCCAATAGCAACCAACAAATATTTATTACACCGGCTACTTATACTAGCTATCCTAGTGCTAGCTAAAACTTGTGGTGGCATTAAATCTATTAGAATCTTCCTGGGGACTTGTAATTCTAGGGAGCGGTATGCCCAACACAGTGTCGGGCATACCGCTCAGGAGGTTAATATTGAGGATACCTCTGGCTACCTAATGCTAAGGAGCACCTGTAGCTGCCTATGATGGGTAAGGGATAGGTGACAGCTGGGCCAGCCAGCACACTTGTGGTGTGGTTTGGCAGGGGTTTGTAGGTTCATGGAGGGCAAAGTCTAGGGTGCCAGGACTTTTCTGCCTATAGGCTCCTGTGAGGTAAATTCGGCACTGGTTTCCTCTGAACCATGTTGTGTCTCTCCATCAGTAATTGAAGAGGTGGGCAGATCCTGGTTGTGTCTATTGCTTATAATACATTTAATTTATTCCATGTTTATGCCAAGTACACATCACCACATCCTGATTTAGATGTCTGGAGATAGTTGGTGAAAACAATAGAATGACTCAGATCATTTGGCCGTTTTGCTGGCACTCCCCAGGAATCGATGAAAGGCTTTTTCCTCTGCACTATTTTTAAACATATTTCATGCATGTGGGCTATCGCTAAAAACATCTTTATGCTTTAGATTCTTTCAGTAGGGATAGATGACCTATTGCCGTTTCTGGGCACAGGCAATCCAGGCAAAGGCCTAGAGCACACTGTAGCATGCAGGGTGTAATTACATCCTTTGTATTAAAGAGACTCCGTAACAAAAATTACATCCTGTTTTTTATCATCCTACAAGTTCCAAAAGCTATTCTAATGTGTTCTGGCTTACTGCAGCACGTTCTACTATCACCATCTCTGTAATAAATCAACTTATCTCTCTCTTGTCAGACTTGTCAGCCTGTGTCTGGAAGGCTGCCAAGTTCTTCAGTGTTGTGGTTCTGTGATGCATCTCCCCCCTCCTGGCCCCTCTATGCACACTGCCTGTGTATAATGATCTCTTGAGATACAAAAGGAAGGATGTAGACAGCCTGCTTGTGTATGAATGTATTTTCTATGTGTGGACATACTGTACATCAACCTACTTCCTGTTTTGGTGGCCATTTTGTTTGTTTATAAACAAACTTTTTAAAACTGTTTTTAACCACTTTTAATGCGGCGAGGAGCGGCGAAATTGTGACAGAGGGTAATAGGAGATGTCCCCTAACGCACTGGTATGTTTACTTTTCTGTGATTTTAACAATACAGATTCTCTTTAATGAAGCTCAGGCCTTCTCCAGTCATGGGCGTCTGCAGAAAATTTTCCAGGGGGGGCAAAAAGGGAGGAGGAAGAAGTGGGTGCACATAGCGCGGCAAAAAATAGGGCTACGGCTGAAAAATGGGTGTGGTCATGAACCAGAATGTGGGTGTGGTCGTGGGTGGAGACAAGTTTACATGAACTTAGCAATGGTGGGACATTAGATTAGGACAGTGGTGGCGAACCTTTTGAAGGTCGAGTGCCCAAACTGCAACCCAAAAGTCACTTTACTATCGAAAAGTGCCAACAGCAATTTAAACTAAATACAAACGTTTTAACTCATACATGAACATTATGGAAAATCCAAGCTGAAAATAAAGGGCGGACGTCTCCCCCCCCCCCCCTTCCCTCACCTTAGGGGGCTCTCCCTCCCTCGCTCTCCCCTCCAGAACAAAGTGTTGTGCAGCGGCTGGGCAGCGGGCGGAACTTACCTCCGTCTCGTTCAGGTACCGGATGTATTTGCAGCTAGTCTGGTCTGATCCAGACCAGCAGCACCAGAACTCCCGGCGATTGGAGCGAGATGGAGGTGAGTTCCGCCCGCTGCCCAGCCGCTGCACAACACTTCGTTCCGGAGGGGAGAGCGAGGGAGGGAGAGCCCCCTAAGGTGAGGGAAGGGGGGGGGGGGAGACGTCGGTCCTTCCCCACTGTGCCCATAGCTCTCCCTCTTCTCTGCGCTGCTCCCCTCCTGCTGGCCAGGGGAGGGGGCAGCGGGCGGCCAGGGTCGGGCAGACGCCCGAATTTGCCATATGTGCGGACGCCCACATCTGCAGTGCCATCTTAGTATAATCCAGCTTTCCATTATGTGTCCATAATGTAATCTCATGGCCATCTGTAGTGTATTCCATTATTTCTGTCTCTCCGCCTATTCTGTCTGGAGAGGCGTTGCTATGGGGGGGGGGCAAGGGGGAACATTTGTCTCCAGGCACAGCATTGGGGGGGGGGCACTGTTACAGGTTTTACTTTCTGATGCATCCTTATCAGAGAGTCTGCGCAAGAGAGAGGAAGCATCCGATCTTCTCCCCTGCTTCCTCCTGCTCTCCCCCCGGAGTTTTGTTTTATTTTATCTCCCAGCTGTAATCAGCGCTTGCCATATTTCCATCAGCAAAGCATATCATGTGTATTTCTGTGTATATCCCAATTTTTTAATGCCTGATACACACAATGCAACTTCCTGTAAGACTGAGGGGTCAAATTGATCTTTTCAGGCATGTCCAATCTGCTCTGATGGAGAACAGGACCAATTTTGAGCAGTGATGATCTGAAAATCGATCTCATGCTTGATCAGGTGCAGATCGGACATGCTGGAAATTATTCTAAAACTCAAAGATTTCTGGGAGAGCATGATGGACCCTTATGGTTCACACCTTGTTACAAGGGGGCACAAAAACTGTTCCCAGGTGCCGAATAACCTAGCTATGCCTCTGTCTGTCCGACCCCCCCTCTTCATGACCTCACTTCCATTCAAGGAATGCAAAGTGTAGGGGTATAATTATAAATCATGGGCCCCCCCAGCAAAACTTTGATGGGGCCCCACAATGATGACACCCTTACCTACCCCTGGTGACCCTCACAGCCTGGGAAGCCCATCTCGCAAGGGTTATAAAACAAGTGTGGACATCGTAACCTTCACACAAGTAACTTTCATAACAAGTGTTGCCACAAAAACACCTGATCTGAAAGATGGACCTCTGCAGTAGAGGGAGTGGAGTAGTAGTTGGGGCCTCTTTACAGACAGTTCTGGGACCCTCCTGCTGTTACACCACTGGCACAGTGGCACGAAGGAGAAACAGCCAAGTGACTTTGTGCTACTGCACAAGCTTGGACCATACCTGTGCATATGTGCCCATGCTTCTACAGGGACGGAAGCGTGGCTGCAAGAAACAAACAACAATTTTGCTGGAACAAAAGCTTCTGAACTGTCCATCTACTGAGGTAAGTATCTAGTTTTCTTTATAACTTCAAGTACGCTTTAAAGATTTCACGGCATGCTTGGAACATAATGGGCAATGCTGACAGGCTAGTAAGATAGCGGTCATGTGATTGCAGTCTCATGCAGGCTAGTAAGATAGCGGTCATGTGATTGCAGTCTCATGCAGGCTAGTAAGATAGCGGTCATGTGATTGCAGTCTCATGCAGGCTAGTAAGATAGCGGTCATGTGATTGCAGTCTCATGCAGGCTAGTAAGATAGACGTCATGTAATTGCTGTCTCATGCAGGCTAGTAAGATAGCGGTCATGTGATTGCAGTCTCATGCAGGCTAGTAAGATAGCCGTCATGTGATTGCAGTCTCATGCAGGCTAGTAAGATAGCGGTCATGTGATTGCAGTCTCATGCAGGCTAGTAAGATAGCGGTCATGTGATTGCAGTCTCATGCAGGCTAGTAAGATAGCCGTCATGTGATTGCAGTCTCATGCAGGCTAGTAAGATAGCCGTCATGTGATTGCAGTCTCATGCAGGCTAGTAAGATAGACGTCATGTAATTGCAGTCTCATGCAGGCTAGTAAGATAGCGGTCATGTGATTGCAGTCTCATGCAGGCTAGTAAGATAGCGGTCATGTGATTGCAGTCTCATGCAGGCTAGTAAGATAGCCGTCATGTGATTGCAGTCTCATGCAGGCTAGTAAGATAGCCGTCATGTGATTGCAGTCTCATGCAGGCTAGTAAGATAGCGGTCATGTGATTGCAGTCTCATGCAGGCTAGTAAGATAGACGTCATGTAATTGCTGTCTCATGCAGGCTAGTAAGATAGCCGTCATGTGATTGCAGTCTCATGCAGGCTAGTAAGATAGCCGTCATGTGATTGCAGTCTCATGCAGGCTAGTAAGATAGCCGTCATGTGATTGCAGTCTCATGCAGGCTAGTAAGATAGCGGTCATGTGATTGCAGTCTCATGCAGGCTAGTAAGATAGCCGTCATGTGATTGCAGTCTCATGCAGGCTAGTAAGATAGCCGTCATGTGATTGCAGTCTCATGCAGGCTAGTAAGATAGCCGTCATGTGATTGCAGTCTCATGCAGGCTAGTAAGATAGCCGTCATGTGATTGCAGTCAGGGGCAAACCCAGGATTTTCAAGGGGGGGATTCTTCAAAGGTCTTTTTCAGCCACGCACAATACAGTATAATAATATGGTAGGACATTGTGCTGGGTACAAATAACGCAAATTCCCGTCTGACCTGACCGACCAACAATGGGGTCGATCAGGAGCAGTTTGAATACAGATAATAATGAGGACAGCCGAAATCTGTAATGAAGGGGAAAGTCTTCACACAGTAGGGCACAGGGCTGTGCTCATACCTGACTCTGTTACGTTCCCCAGACCCAGAGCTGCTCCATTCTCTGTACACACACTGCTACATACAAAGTCAACTGTAGCCAGGTAAGAAAGGAGGCAGTGCTGTGAGCTGCAGGATGCCTGCAGATATTCTAGTGTTTCAACTTGTCTGTCCCCAGACACTGCACCGGCCCTGGTCTGAGGGGGGATTCTGGGCAGCTGTAATCTCCCCCCCCCCCCTGCGTTTGCCTATGGCAGTTTCATACAAGTCCCACAAGGAGAACTTAGTTTTAATAAACCCAAGGTGTACATCAGGTCCTCAGTCTTCAATGCAAGGCAATACTGGATACTCACCCCAGGAAACAGTGTGCTGCGCTCATTATCCACTGGGGGGCAATCAGAGATCCTCCGCATAACAACCTTCCTTTGTAGTACAGAGCAATTTGCCATGGCCACTCCCCATCTGCAGCATCTGTCCCGCCCACTATGCGGCTGGTGACCACAGGAGATCCACACATTGAGGAGTGAGCGAGAGGCACTGCAGAGAGAAAAGACACTATCAGTCCAAAAACCAATCAATCTGCCAATAAGGGTGACGTTCCATTACAATACAGTGTTTCACCTGTGATTTTCACACAGGAAATATAAACACGTTCATCTGCAATTTGCTCACAGTGTGAACAAGCCCTAAATGGGTACCTTTAGTCAATCAAAAGCACAAATAAATAAAGGGATAGCAAATAAAAGCCGTGCGCAGGCTCTCACATTTTTATCAATTGGTGGAAGGAAGGAAGAAGGGGGGACACACACAACTTGCAATACTAACAGTCACCACCAGGAAATGAAAGGAACAAAAACAAACAAACTAAAATACATATGTTATTGAATAATAATAATAATAATAAGAGAGCTCGATGGACGTATGTCTTTTTTTCAACCAAAATAACTATGTAACTATGTAATAATAATAATAATAATAATAAAGGACATTAGACTATGACTATGATAGGATTAGATTGTGAGCTCCTCTGAGGACCAGTGATGAGCCAAAATTTTGCATATGCGAAATTTCGCATCGAAATTTGCATTTTCCCATCGTAATCATATTGCGAAATTTCAGGGGAAATTGTAATTGATTTCATATGTAATAGTAGTATTTCATAATGTTGTGTCATTTTGTGCCGACTTTAGAGGTTAATAGCAAAGTCTCCATACATGCTATAACTACCAAAATTGCTACCTATGTTAAGCAGAATAGTGGGTACAAGTAAAAAAAAACAAAACATTTTTTTTTTTAAAGACCTTTTAGTTTTTGAGAAAATCAATTTTAAAAATGCAAAGAAAAATGTTTTTTAAACTCATTTTTTTAAGTTTAAAAATCATTTTTCTTTGTATTTTTTAAATCGGTTTTCTCAAAAACTATATGGTCTATTTGGAAAATTATTTTTTTCCCTTGCACCCACTGGTCCCTTTAATATAGGTAGCAATTTTGGTGTCAGTAGCATGTATTGGGGCTTTGGTATTAACCTCTAAAGTCGGCACAGGCGTAATTGCAAACATTTACGCAACATTTGGTGAAATCGTAATTTTGCTGATTACGATCATCACTGCTGAGGACAGTCAGTAATATGACTATGTACTCTGTACAGTGCTGCAAAAGATGTCAATGCTATATAAATACATAAAAATGTGGTAGGACATTAGGTTATGATTATGGTAGGAATCGATTGTGAGCTCCTCTAAGAACAGGCCGTAACATGCCGATGTACTTTGTGAAGTGTTGCAGAAGATGTCAGTGCTATGTACTGTAAACACATAATAACTATTTGACTATGACCATAGCCGGCCTTTGACCTGAGCGACCAGAGCGGTCGCTCAGGGCGCTGGCTTCCAAGGGTGCACCTATAGCTGGTTACCTATACTGAGGGCACCTACACCCGATTTCCTATACTGGGTGCACCTATAGCTGGCTACCTTTATTGAGGGCACCAACACCTGGCTACCTATACTGGAGGAACGTACGCCTGGCTACCTATGGGGGGGGGGGGGGGGGAGACATTCAACTGACTTCCTATACTGAGGGCACCTATGCTTGACTACCTATATTGAGGGCACTTATACAGGAGATCCTATACTGGGGGCATCTTTACCTGGCTACCTACCTATTCTGAGTCTGAGGGCGTTTTTTTTTTGTTGGGGGGCGTACTGTGGCTATAACGCGTGGTGCAATTTGTCAGTGCTGTGCTAACATTCTAAATGGGGGGTGGGGAGGCCCTAACTGTCCCACTGATTTTTATTAATATTCCTGAAAGGTTCTAGCCTTCATTTTTAATTATATTCAGGATAATGCACTCTTTCCATCCATTTATGGTTATAAATAGTAATTTTTCTATTATACATATGTTACGTGTCACTGAGATCTGAGCATTTAGCGTGATGTGTCACAATGTCAAAAAGGTTTGGAACTGCTGTCCTAGGAGGTAACCCAGTAGAAAAGGTGAATTGCATGTGGGCCTGCATGTGTGTGTGTGAGTGTGTGTGTGGGCGCGCTTGCGTGGATGTGTGTGTGCATGTGCATGTGTGTGCATGCGCGAAGAGGATGAAGGGGGGGGGGGAACAAGAATCAGGTTTCACTCAGGGCGCTGTGAAACTTAAGGCAGGCCCTGACTATGACCATCATAATAATAATTATAATTCTGAAGTTATACTAGCTCCAGCATTCTCAAACATTGCCACAAGATGTCACTGTAGGACTCTGAAAGATCCCTATTTATTTCAAGATTCACTAGTCATCAGTTATGAACAGAGATTCAATTTGATTTTCTCAAAATGTCAAAAGCACTGCATGTAGCACTTTTACAGCTATTGGCTATTAGTATGGAAACAACTTGTAGTCTATTCGTAGACCTTTAGGTGCTTTTAGGTGCTGGGGTTTACTGTGAGGAGTTAGGAGGGGAGGTTAGTGGTAAGCAATAAGAAGAGCAGGAAGGGGTTGCACTTTGTCAGAGCAATACACAATTAGTTCAAATGTGTGTTTTAAAGGGGTATTTGGTTGGACAGCATTTTATCTTCTTGTTGAATTGCGGTAGTAAGTTGCTATTAGAACCCTCCAACTCCCTGATACTAAATCATTACCTTGGTTAAAAATTATCAGTGCACTTCCCATCATATCCTACCAATCCAGGCAGGCGCATAACTAGAAATCACTGCCCCCCCCCCCTCCCCCGTAAAACTTTGGATGGATCCAACACACCCCAAGATGAAAAAAAAAACCTACCAAAAAAACAGAATTTGGAAAGGCAGACCTGGTGGGATATAAAACAAAGCAAAACAAACAAACAATAAAAAAAACATACTGTACATAAAATATGGGTGCCACCAGTATAGGTTGCCTGGTAGCCTGGTATAGATAGCCAGGCATAGGTGCCCCCAATATAGGTAGCTAGGTATAGGTGCCCCCACTATAGGAAGCCAGGTATAGGTGCCCTCAATATAGGTAGACAGGTATTGATGACACTTTTCTTGTAAAAATTAGAATGGGTGAAATCTGAAAAAAAATATTTGATCTTTCTTTCCCTTTAAGGTGCCCACACAAGAGCTGTGGAACCCAATGGACAGTACCAACGTTACTTCCACTACCTCACAGGGAGAGACTTTTACCAGCACTATCAGAGCTGCTCCTAGCATCCCATGTGTCACAATGAGCTGCCTTGCACTACATATCTCACGGAAAGTATAACATGCTAGGGTGCAAGCTGTAAATATATTTTTAAACATTATTTTTTTTAACAAAATCTAAACATATATTCTTTGCACATGGCATTAAAAAATAATTTTGTCATAGTGCCCCTTTAACCACTTCACCACTGAGGGGTTTTACCCCCTGACCACCAGAGCAATTTTCACCTTTCAGCGCTCCTTCCATTCATTCGTCTATAACTTTATTATTACTTATCCCAATGAAATGAACTATATCTTGTTTTTTTCGCCACCAATTAGGCTTTCTTTAGGTAGGACATTATGCCAAGAATTATTTTATTCTAAATGTGTTTTAATGGGGAAATAGGAAAAAATGTGGAAAAAAATTATTTTTCAGTTTTCGGCCATTATAGTTTTTAAATAAAGCATGCTACTGTAATTAAAACCCATGAAATGTATTAACCCATTTGTCCCGGTTATAAAACCATTTAAATTATGTCCCTATCACAATGTTTGGCGACAATATTTTATTTGGAAATAAAGGTGCATTTTTTTCAGTTTTGCATCCATCCCTAATTACAAGCCCGCAGTTTATAAAGTAACAGTGTTATACCCTCTTGACATAAATATTTAAAAAGTTCAGTCCCTAAGCTAACTATTTATGTTTTTTTTTTATTGTATGTTTTTTTTTTTTTTATTACAAAATAAAAATAAAAATTGGGGAGTGTGGGAGGTAATGAGTTAATTTATTGTGTAAATGTAATGTTTGAATATGTAAAATGCTTTTAGGGTGTAGTTTACTATTTGGCCACAAGATGGCCACAGAGTGTTTGTTTACATGCGGACGCTTACAGGAAGCAGTAGGAGGCTGGGAGACTCACAATGATCTCGCTGTTTCTGAAAGAAGCAGCAGATCATTGCGGGGGCTAGATCAACGAACGGGAATGGATTTTCCCGTTCATTGATCTCCGGGCGAGCGGGCGGCGGTGTGCACGAGCGGCGGGTGCGCACGCACGAGCGGCGGGAGCGCGGACAGCGGCGGTAGTGCGGAAGGTACGGATTTCTCCGTCCCTGGTTTTTTAGGGGGGAAAAAAGGGGCGGAGAAATTCGTACCGCTGGGGGTAAAGTGGTTAAGGGGTAAAAACCCTGGAAAGTAAAGTAGTAAAAGTAACTGAGAACACTTATAATTTACCTTCTCAATTAACTTCGGAGTATTTTAACAAGTATTTTAATCCTGAGAATTTCTTGACAAATCAGTTTTTGAAAATGTCATCTATATACCCTACTTACAAACATGTTACATTCCGAGAGATTGTTGTTAAGTTGAATTTATTATACACACTAAGAGGTAGCGCTCAAGGTGTCTACGTTTTCAGCACAGTATCATATCAGTATTCAAAGTTGGCAATAAAAGTTTACACTTAAACAAAATAAAACCTCTAAAATTAAGTCCTTGTGCCAATATATTAAAAGTCCAAGTGCCACAGCCCTAATATGGCAAGATGTTGCTATTGATTGGTTTCCTTCTCCACAAGGGATGCAGTGTTCAACTTTTATTTCTGCTTGCTGCTCACATACACAGACCTCCACCAACACCCTTTGTGGTCCACTCACCGCTGACCTAGACCAACCAATGGTCTATATGCGCCTTGGGACCGTTTCCGGGTCGTCCCCCACCTCTCCAGCAAAGACCTTCACAGATCACCTCAGGCTCTTCACAAATCTTGTTTAAACCTCATCAAAAAAGAACTGCCATAGCGTAATACTGCTAAAACACATTTATTTTTTAAAACGCAATTGCACTTACATATTCCTCATAAAAACATCGCATGGAGTAATTTATTAGACGGGCTCTCCCCCGTTCAGGTGGCCAGGCTGGCAGGCTCGTCTGCACGTCTATCCCCAGATCTTCCGCTGCACACACGGACTGAAGAGACGCCACACGTGTCCTCCTGTCGCCGCTCACTAGCTTGCTCCGATCCGCTTCCGCATTGAACTCCGCCCTATCGATTTCGTCACAAGTGACTCATCAGGGGCCTGGAGTCCAATGCGTAGAGCGGACTATTTTATGCCTATTACGTATCCCGCGCATGCTCAGTTCACCCTCCCTGAGCCTGCAAGTCTACCCCCATCTAGAGTCTATGCCAAGAATTACATGCTTCCATACAATGCCATTAACTACCACCAAAAGCCAACACACTATACAGAATAAAACTGTACAGAAAAAAACAGCGTCTCCCTCTGTACATGCATTTACAAAATCTTTACAACATCATAACATCATATATACAAGGTGTGTGCATATTATTGTTCCCTATGTTTTCATAGTAGGTAATTATTAGGTCCATAAATAATGCATACCATTTTGTTCAGACACATTACTATTGCCCAAAACCAGAGAAAAAACGACATTACTCTTTGTGTCTCATGCAGTCCAACTTATCAAACCCATAAGTTATTTATATATATACCCCATCTCTATACCCCTCCCCCTTTGTTTTTAGTATATAGGTATGTGACCCTCCCCTCTACTGATTATAGAGTAAACCCCACCCCATCCCCTATTACATACTATAGTCACACTGCATGTGACACTTTTCACAGTACCCCAATTATGTAACCTTCCCAATTAATCATGGTCCCATGTCCCCCCCTCCATTGCCAATAGAGAAGAGATATAGATTTCCCTTCCTCCCCACTATGGTTATAAGGGCTACCAACGTATTTAAAGGACTCACTGCTACATTAACCTATCCACACCCCAATTCCTGACTCAAGCATTTTTTTGGTCACACCCAAATCCTCCTCCTAGTCCAGGGTGCATGCACACACATCACACCCCTTAATCACCCAGGAAGCAGACCAGGTCAATATCTATGTTTAGGCCATCTGGTCTTAAGGTACCCATACGCTGAATCCACCTGGTTTCTTCCTGTGAGACCCTTTTGGTTTTATTGCACCCCCTCCAATTTGGAATGATCTTTTGTAGTCCACAAAAGGACAGTTCCTTGGGGTTACATTTATGATGGCTTCCAAAATGGGCTGACACCCCATGATTGGGATATCCTTTGACTATGTTACGAACATGCTCCCCCATCCTCTCCTTCAGGGTGCGCGTCGTCCTACCAATGTATTGCCATCCACATTTACACCAGGCAAGGTACACCACAAATCTGTCATTGCAAGTGATGAATTCCTGAATTTTGAAACTCCTTCCATTACTAAAAGACACCACCCGATTGGTTTTTATACCGTTTGATTCCCTACAGGCTTTGCAACCTCTGCATGGAAAGAAACCTGCTGTTTGCCATCCCTGCATGCGCGGGACCTTCTTGGGTTCCACACAGCTTGGTGCAAGAATTTGTTTCAAATTTTGGGCCTTTCTGTATATAAACTTCGGTTGGGCCGGAATGATATTCCTAAGCACCAAATCAGTCCCCAGAATTCCCCAGTGCCGTCTGAATATATTCTGGAGTTTTTTATATTGGGTATTGAAACCTGTAATAAAGGCTAGTTCATACTCACCCTTGTTCTCCCCTACTTCTTTCTCCTCCAACAACATTTGTCTATCCAGCCAGGTTACCTACCCTTTCAATTCCTCCATCTAAGTCTCTCTCTGGATACCCCTTCTCCATGAATCTACTTTTTAGGATTTCTGCCTGTTTGTGGAAATCCTGTGGGTTTGAGCAGTTCCGTTTCATCCTCAGAAACGGACCCCTTGGTACCCCCTTAATCCATGCTGGGTTTGATAAGTTGGACTGCATGAGACACAAAGAATGTCGTTTTTTCTCTGGTTTTGGGCAATAGTAATGTGTCTGAACAAAATGGTATGCATTATTTATGGACCTAATAATTACCTACTATGAAAACATAGGGAACAATAATATGCACACACCTTGTATATATGATGTTATGATGTTGTAAAGATTTTGTAAATGCATGTACAGAGGGAGACGCTGTTTTTTTCTGTACAGTTTTATTCTGTATAGTGTGTTGGCTTTTGGTGGTAGTTAATGGCATTGTATGGAAGCATGTAATTCTTGGCATAGACTCTAGATGGGGGTAGACTTGCAGGCTCAGGGAGGGTGAACTGAGCATGCGCGGGATACGTAATAGGCATAAAATAGTCCGCTCTACGCATTGGACTCCAGGCCCCTGATGAGTCACTTGTGACGAAATCGATAGGGCGGAGTTCAATGCGGAAGCGGATCGGAGCAAGCTAGTGAGCGGCGACAGGAGGACACGTGTGGCGTCTCTTCAGTCCGTGTGCGCAGCAGAAGATCTAGGGATAGACGTGCAGACGAGCCTGCCAGCCTGGCCACCTGAACGGGGGAGAGCCCGTCTAATAAATTACTCCATGCAATGTTTTTATGAGGAATATGTAAGTGCAATTGCGTTTTAAAAAATAAATGTGTTTTAGCAGTATTACGCTATGGCAGTTCTTTTTTGATGAGGTTTAAACAAGATTTGTGAAGAGCCTGAGGTGATCTGTGAAGGTCTTTGCTGGAGAGGTGGGGGACGACCCGGAAACGGTCCCAAGGCGCATATAGACCATTGGTTGGTCTAGGTCAGCGGTGAGTGGACCACAAAGGGTGTTGGTGGAGGTCTGTGTATGTGAGCAGCAAGCAGAAATAAAAGTTGAACACTGCATCCCTTGTGGAGAAGGAAACCAATCAATAGCAACATCTTGCCATATTAGGGATGTGGCACTTGGACTTTTAATATATTGGCACAAGGACTTAATTTTAGAGGTTTTATTTTGTTTAAGTGTAAACTTTTATTGCCAACTTTGAATACTGATATGATACTGTGCTGAAAACGTAGACACCTTGAGCGCTACCTCTTAGTGTGTATGCTAACTATTTAGAAGAGGAGGCGAACAGGTGCTGTGTAATTATTTCTGTATAGCTGGGAGCGCCGCTAACCTCTTTTTTACAGAAGTTGAATTTATTAGTTGAGTCCTGTGTTAAACATGGTGGAACCTGGATAAATTATTTACTTTCTGACATCTCTGGATCTGGACATATAGCATGTCAGGGACTTACATGTACGCTACCCGCGATGAAGGCTCCCGCGGCGACGGACTGAGCGCGCCACTCCAGGTCCTGTGCGTTACAGAGCTGAACGGGGACTGAAGTTCTGGAGTAAACGTCTGTCCTATTCTCTAAGGAAACATAATAATTAGTGTCAGCTGACAGTCTTAGTCAGCTGACACATAGGTAGGGGTTGTAATGTTGTGTCAGCTGATATGTTAGTCAGCTGACACTCAGACAGGGCTGCATGAGAATGATTGGTTCTGAGATTGTGTGGCTGGCCACTGATTGGCTGCTGCCTGTATTTAACCACTTCAGGATTCTGCGTACGCATAAGTACGCCCCTGAATCCTGAAGCGGTTTCCATGGAAACGGGCGCTCGTATGAGTGGCCGTTCCATGTCAGTTCACGGACGGTGTCTCAGTGAACACCCTGCGAGCCTCCGATCACGGCTCGCAGGGTAAATGTAAACACGCGGGGAAGATCTTCACCGCTGTTTACATACATACGGCGCTATTGCGCAGCAGCACCGTAGAGGAGATCGGCGATCCCCGGCCTCTGATTGGCCGGGGATCGCCAGCATCTGATAGGCTGAAGCCTATCTGAGGCGCCGCAGGACCGATTTCCGTCCTGCGCAGCCCATAATGAAGAGGGGAGGGAAGGAAGGAGGCAAAGGGAGGAATAGCGCTGCGGAGGGGGGCTTTGAGGAGCCCCCCCCCTGCTAGGCACAGCAGCGCGGCGGCGATCAGACTCCCCCAGCAGGACATCCCCCTAGTGGGGAAAAAAGGGGGAAAGTCTGATCGTCCTGCCTGCTATCTGATCTGTGCTGCAGGCTGAAGAGCCCCCGCAGCACAGATCTTTCAAACCACCCGAAACCCGGAAGTGGTTAAACCTTGCTGTGACGGTTGCATGTTGCCCGTGATAGCTATGGCTGTGTGCTTTTGCTGGGAGTGATTTATTACTGTTATTGGATT
This sequence comes from Hyperolius riggenbachi, assembly GCF_040937935.1. Classification (NCBI taxonomy): domain Eukaryota; kingdom Metazoa; phylum Chordata; class Amphibia; order Anura; family Hyperoliidae; genus Hyperolius; species Hyperolius riggenbachi. Next base: position 49,218,800 of record NC_090652.1, on the reverse strand, counting down.
ATCCATGTACCAACCTTGCCTGGAAACTGACCTCTCTGATCGCTGCCTGTACTGACCTCGCCTGAAATCTGACTACTCTTTGCCTGCCGCCTGTACCGACCCTCTGCCTGATATTTGACTACTCTTTGATCTCCGCCTGGACCACCTTTGGATTGCCTGACCTTGATATTGCCTGCTCCTTGTGTACCTCGATACTTCTGATATTACATGCATGACCTCGGATTGTTACTGGACTTTCGCTTGTCTCCTGTTAGGTTCCGGTGAGTTACATAGTTTACTCTACATCCAGCTCCTATACCTTGTACCTACAAGGCCTGGATGTAACCAAAGCCAGGCAGGTGTTATTTCCTCACTTCCTGTTCAAGCTGGGACCTGCCACATAAGGTGAAGAAGGTGGTGTTAGATTGGGGCATAGGAGCTGAGCTGTGAGCTGATAACTTGCCAAACCTGACATAGCATGAACTATGTTTTTTTGGTTGTTTTTTGGTCTTTTGTATTTAAAACTTTGTATATTTTGAAAATTGCCATTTTCAAATAGGGTTAGGCATCAGGAAGGGAATTGTTAGAGTTAGACCTCAAGAACGAGGGATTTTAGGGTTAGGTGTCAGCAAGGGGGGTTTTAGGGTTAGGCGTCAGGAAAAGGGGGTTTTAGGGTTAGGTGTCAAGAACAGGGTTTTTAGAGTTAAGGACACCCGAGGTGAAAATAAACTAATGAAATAAACAATTGTATACGTCCTCCTTCTCCTAAAAATGACTTTTTAAGATATTCCACAGTTTTATTTTATGTTTAAATCTACTTTTTAAGTTTTAACTGTTTTATTGTTTTTGCTCAGTGATGCATTCATTGAACTATCCCAGAGCTAAAATCTATGAACTATTGATGCTTTTTATCTCTTTCCTACTCTCAGAAGCCATTTTATGCTAGGAAAGTTTTTGTTGTTGCAATTTCTTATCAATGAGGGTCACACTGTATTCTCAACCGGTCCTGACTCAGACAGGAACTGCCACCTACATACCTGATGTTTAACTCTTTTAGGCAAAGAAAAAAAAAAAAAAAAGAACACAGCATAGTTATTGGTGCGCTAGGCCTTGTACATACATATGTCTATCTCATCATGTCACATGTCACATGTCACCTGGGATTTCCTTTAGGCGTCAAGAAGGGGGATTTTAAGGTTAGGTGTCAGGAGGGGGAGTTTTAGGATTTGCATCATGAAGGGGGATTTTAGACTTAGGCTTCAGGAAAAGGGGGTTTTAGGATTGGGCGTCAAAAAGGGGGTTTTTGGGGTTAGGCAACAGCAAAAGGGGGTTTAGGGTTAGGCATCAAGAAGGGGGGTTTTAGGGTTAGGAATCAGGAAACGGGGGTTTTAGGGTTAGATGTCAAGAAGGAGGATTTTAGGGTTAGGCATCAGGTAAAGGGAGTTTTAGGGTAGGCATCAGAGGGGGGAGGGTTCTGTGTGAGAGACTGAGTAGGGTTAGGTTTAGTTGTAGTAAAATACTGGTAAAATTTACCAATGTTTTACTATGATCATTACCACTGTAAATATGTTTTTCCATTTTCATCTGGCACTAAATTCACAACGGTATTTATCCTTTAGACAAATATCGGTGTCACCGACACCCATTTTTGCTCAAGCCCCCAATTCATGCACGCCTTTACACTGTTTATAACAGTTTATGAAATACTTGAACATTTAACAACAAAAATTTTAAAGAAAATAGTATTCTATAATTTGTACATGAAGGCAACTTTGTTTATATCTCTGGAATGTCTGTCTGTCTATCTATCTATCTATCCTTCTATTTCCAAGATTTTTTTAGGTGGGTGCGAAGGGCTTGGGAGCTCATTAACTAGCAAATAAGAAAAAAAAATGTTCTCAGTAACAAAATATGAATAATCCTAACATTTATATAGACTTTCTCCCGTTGAACTCAAAGTGCTTGAGATACAAAGAGAGAACCAAGAGCTCAATATAGTGTAGTATGTACTGATATTAGAGTGGATTGATGACAGAGTAAATACAGGTATACTCACAAAGCAGGCTCACCTTAAAGGGAACCAGAGATGACAAAAAAAATAATTATACATACCTGGGGCTTCCTCCAGCCTCATCCGCCTGGATCGCTCCCACGCCGCCGTCCTCTGCTGCCCGCAGCTACGAGAACCCAAGAGGTCCCGTCACAAATGTCTTAGGAGCCAGCCTACGCAGGAGAATGTCAACAAGAATGACCATTCATGTAGGCTTAGTTCAGATTGCAAAGAAAAAGGGCCCATTTTGCTAAATTGCAGCAGAATGGGAAAATGGACCGTGAACAAACTCTATGTTCTCAAAGGACTTCTGAGTTGACCATTGTAATCTATTTTTACTCGCCTGGGGCTTCTTCCAGCCCCTAGAAGCTGTTTCAAACCCTCGCTGCAGCTCTGGTCCTCCTCAGTGTCCTACTACGCTCCCCAAAAGATCGGTGACCCACTGGTGGGTCGCCGCTTCACGAAAGCGGTGCTGAAGCAGTGCAGAAGAGCCCACCCGCCGGTGGGTCGCCGATCTTTTCGGGAGGTCAGCAGGACACCGAGGAGGACCGGAGCTGCAGCGGAAAACATTTGAAGTGGGCCCTGAACTGTTGGGACCGAACGGGCTGTTTAGTCCATGGCTCATTGTGAGCTGAGCCTCACTGAGCCCTAACAGCCTAAACCTGCCTGGTAGCTCTTTTTCGGCACAAATATGTCCTGCTCTGTTTTATGGAGCAGCTTAGAGATGTTATCAAAAACCTTCCAAGCATTAACATTTAAAAAAGGACTATCGGAGCTGTAGTCTATGCAGAATACACAGATTCACTTATGTAGGATTGTATTGTTCCATGCTGTGGTCTGATATGAGATGGACTCACCTGTGGTCAGTATGATCAGAGCAGTGAGGGGTCCCATTTCTGTACAGAGGATGAATATTTGCAATGGTACCTTCTCTCTTCACTCTCTTCTGTGCAGAGTGGAAATGTCTCACAATTTTGGCTCCTGTCTTTCTTCCTCGTTCCTCAGAGTGATGACACATAGCCTGCAGGAGGATGGACCATGTACCCTGAGGTGGACACCTGACACTGATGTGTGGTGTGTGTGTGTGTGTGTATGTGTATATATATATATATATATATATATATATATATATATATATATATATACAGTGGCTTGCAAAAGTATTCAGCCCCCTTGAAGTTTTCCACATTTTGTCAAATTACTGCCACAAACATGAATCAATTTTATTGGAATTCCACGTGAAAGACCAATACAAAGTGGTGTATACGTGAGAAGTGGAACGAAAATCATACTTGATTTCAAACATTTTTTTACAAATCAATAACTGCAAAGTTGGGTGTGCGTAATTATTCAGCCCCCTGAGTCAATACTTTGTAGAACCACCTTTTGCTGCAATTACAGCCGCCAGTCTTTTAGGGTATGTCTCTACCAGCTTTAAACATCTAGAGACTGAAATCCTTGTCCATTCTTTGTAAAACAGCTCCAGCTCAGTCAGATTAGATGGACAGCATTTGTGAACAGCAGTTTTAAGATCTTTACACAGATTTTTGATTGGATTTAGATCTGGACTTTGACTGGGCCATTCTAACACATGAATATGTTTTGTTTTAAACCATTTCATTGTTGCCCTGGCTTTATGTTTTGGGTTGTTGTCCTGCTGGAAGGTGAACCTCCGCCCCAGTCTCTAGTCTTTAGCAGACTCCAAGGGCTTGATTCACAAAGTGGTGCTAATTGTTAGCACGCCTGTGAAAACCCCCTTAGCACGTCTAAACAAGCTTTTCGAGCACAAAACTTTACGCGCGCAAAACTTTATGCACGTAAAACTTTACGCACGCACTGCACAGAGCGCAGGGCACTCCGCGCGAAGTGCCCATTAAAGGGACTCCGAGCTCATCTAAAAAATAAAAGTTGCGATTAAAGCGTGCATGCGCAGTACTTTCACGCCGGCTGCCGTGATGACGCGAGGCGGCCGGCGTGTGACGTAATCCGCGTCATATGCGGAAGAAGCAGCCCGACACTCGGGAGAGTGTCGCCCGGGCTGCGGCCTGTCAGCCATTCCGGAGCGGGGAGAAGGAGAGGAGCCAGGACGCCGGCGTGGGACCTCCCGACCAGCACTGGGCTGGAGAAAGCCCCTGGTGAGTACAACTTTTATTTTTTTGTTGAGCTCGGAGTCACTTTAAAGCCTATGGGACTTTGCGCACACATAGGACTTTGCGCATGCAAAACTTTGCGAGCGGTACTTAGCGCGCAATCTGATTGAGAAAACCAGTGCTAACATACTTTGCACCCTGGTTGGCGCGCCTAAAGACTTTAGACGTGCTAAGTAGGTTAGCACCGCATAGTGAATCAAGCCCTAAGAGGTTTTTTTCCAAGATTGCCCTGTATTTGGCTCCATCCATCTTACCATCAACTCTGACCAGCTTCCCTGTCCCTGCTGACGAGAAGCACCCCCAGAGCATGATGCTGCCACCACCATATTTGACAGTGGGGATGGTGTGTTCAGAGTGATGTGCAGTGTTAGTTTTCCGCCACACATAGCGTTTTGCATTTTGGCCAAGAAGTTCAGTTTTGGTCTCATCTGACCAGATCACCTTCTTCCACATGTTTGCTGTGTCCCCCACATGGCTTGTGGCAAACTGCAAATGGGACTTCTTATGCTTTTTTTTGTTAACAATGGCTTTCTTCTTGCCATTCTTCCATAAAGGCCAATTTTGTGCAGTCCACGACTAATAGTTGTCCTATGGACAGGTTCCCCCACCTGAGCTGTAGATCTCTGCAGTTCGTCCAGAGTCACCATGGACCTCTTGACTGCATTTCTGATCAGCGTTCTCCTTGTTCGGCCTGTAAGTTTAGGTGGACGGCCTTGTCTTGGTAGGTTTACAGTTGTACCATACTCCTTCCATTTCTGAATGATCGTTTAAACAGTGCTCCGTGGGATGTTAAAGGCTTTGGAAATCTTTTTGTAGCCTAAGCCTGCTTTAAATTTCTCAATAACTTTATCCCTGACCTGTCTGGTGTGTTCTTTGGACTTCCTGATGTTATTGTTCCCAATATTCTCTTAGACAACCTCTGAGGCCGACACAGAGCAGCTGTATTTGTACTGACATTAGATTACACACAGGTGCACTCTATTTAGTCATTAGCACTCATCAGGCAATGTCTATAGGCAACTGACTGCACTCAGATCAAAGGGGGCTGAATAATTACGCACACCCCACTTTGCAGTTATTGATTTGTAAAAAATGTTTGGAATCATGTATGATTTTCGTGCCACTTCTCACGTGTACACCACTTTGTATTGGTCTTTCACGTGGAATTCCAATAAAATTGATTCATGTTTGTGGCAGTTATGTGACAAAATGTGGAAAACTTCAAGTGGGCCGAATACTTTTGCAAGCCATATATATATATATATATATATATATATATATATATATATATATATATATATATATATATATATATATATATATATATATATATATATATATGTATATATATATATATATATATATATATATATATATATATATATATATATACATATATATATAGAGAGGCATGAGCAGCACAAACAAATTATATGCAATACCAATACTATGCAAAGCATGCACGCAGCACTGGAGATCCCCAGTCTCCTGTCGTGTGCTGCTGCACACCAGGTTCAGCGCTACCATAGAGGCAAAGGAGGCAGCTACCCCAGGGCCCCACAGCTTGTAGGGGCCCCCAGTGGCTACAAGAGGAAAAAAAATTCAAATCGGCCTTATAGTTTTTGATAAAATAGATTTTAAAGTTTCAAAGGAAAAAATATACACATTTAAAAACCTGCTGACTTTAATGGTTAATAGCAAATCCACCTTAAATGCTAGAAACCCTAAATTTGCTGGATATGTTAAGGAGATCATTAGGAATAAGAGGAAAAAACTATTTTTCAAAAAGACCTTATAGTTTTTGAGAAAATCGATTTTAAAGTTTCGAAGGAAAAAAGTATACTTTTAAATGCGGTAAATGTCACTTTTAGTACCTAACGGTAGTGTAATTTTACATGCATCAAACGAAAGCGCAATAAATTTCCTGACGGGGTTTCCAGGGGGTCTATACGCAGCCTCAGCGCTTTGGCCAGGGATCGCTATACAGCCGCAATATGGCTGTATGAAGATCCTTGGCATTTTTTCCTATTTTCACAAATTTTTTTATGTTTAGAGTGCGGGAATTTTTTTTTTTTTTAAATTATGTGGGGTCCCCCCTCCTGAAACTTTTTAACCCTTTGTCCCCCATACAGGCTGGGATAGCCAGAATGTGGAGGTCCGACCGATTGGGACTTCACACCCTGACTATACCAGCTGCTAAAAAAGGGTTGCCTAATGCCAATTTTTGTTCCGGAGTATATGTTGGGGGGGCCCCCCAGGTTTATTTTGCCCTGGGGCCCCATTGTTGCTTAAACCGGCCCTGCTGCACACAACAGGAAAGCAGTGACAGGGGCTCTTGGTTACGCTTTAACGCATTAAAGCTCACAAACTGCTCCAAAGTGTCCCCAATCTGCTGAGTCCTACTCTAATCATGCAAAAATGCTAGTTTTTATTAGTGTTCTAGTGGGAACCATGCCAAAAGCCCAAGTGTCAACTAAATGTGAAAAAAAGAAATTAAAAACTCCTCACCTTTTTCTAGCTACTGACTGAACACTGAGCTCCGCTCATTTATATGCATAGAAGCATATACAGTGCTGCCCATAATTATTCATATGCCTGGTAAATTTTGACTTCAAGTTACTTATATTCAACCAGCAAGTAACTTTTTTTTTTTTTTTTGCGGGAAATGACATAGGTGTCTCCTAAAAGAAAAGAAGATGATGTACAAGAAGCATCATTGTGGGGGAAAAAAACATTTCTCAGCTTTTATTTACATTTGAGCAAAAAGTGTCCAGTCCAAAATTATTCATACCCTTCACAAACTGTCACAATTTGTGGGAAAATCCAAAGTTTTAAATAGTCCAAGCTGTTCTAAAGCATCCTACTTACCCTTATTAAAGTGGTGAAGAAATGGTTAGCAGACAACAACTTTAATGTATTGGAGTGGCCCAACCAGAGTCCTGACTTGAATCCAACTGAGAATCGGTTTTGCGAGCTAAAGATCAGGGTGATGGCAAGAGCAAACTTTAACCTAAATACATGGTGGGCCTTTTAAATGGATACACCTTAATAAAATGGGAATGGTTGGTGATATTAACTTCCTGTTTGTGGCACATTAGTATATGTGAGGGGGGGGGGGACTTTTCAAGATGGGTGATGACCATGGTGGCCATTTTGGAGTCGGCCATTTTGAATCCAACTTTAGTTTTTTAAATAGGAAGAGGGTCATGAGGCACATCAAACTTATTGGGCATTTCACAAGAAAAACAATGGTGTGCTTGGTTTTAACATATCTTTATTCTTTCATGAGTTATTTAAAAGTTTCTGACCACTTATAAAATGTGTTCAATGTGCTGCCCATTGTGTTGGCTTGTCAATGCAACCCTTTTCTCCCACTCTTCACACACTGATAGCAACACCGCAGGAGAAATGCTAGCACAGGCCTCCAGTATCCGTAGTTTCAGGTGCTGCACATCTTGTATCTTCACAGCATAGACAATTGCCTGCAGCATTTTTCCTGCAGTGTTACTATCAGTGTGTGAAGAGTGGGAGAAGAGGGTTGCATTGACAATCCAACACAATGGGCAGCACATTGAACACATTTTATAAGTGTTTTCAAAAACTTGGAAATATCTCATGAAAGAATAACGTTAGGTTAAAACTAGTGTTGGGCGAACAGTGTTCGCCACTGTTCGGGTTCTGCAGAACATCACCCTGTTCGGGTGATGTTCGAGTTCGGCCGAACACCTGACGGTGCTCGGCCAAACCGTTCGGCCACATGGCCGAACTAAGAGCGCATGGCCGAACGTTCCCCGAACGTTCGGCTAGCGCTGTGATTGGCCGAACGGGTCACGTGGTTCGGACCCGAACGCGCTCTGATTGGCCGAACGGTCACGTGGTTCGGGTAAATAAATACCCGAACCACGTCATATCTCCGCCATTTGTCTGTGGGTTTAGCTTTGGGTAGGCAGGCAGGGTAGTTCGCGCTCCAGCCACGCTAGCCAGGGTCCCCCCTGTCATTGTGTCACTGCTGGGAACAGTAGTACACCGCTTGCTCAGCCACACTATATAGCATTCTGTTTACTGCCACTCTGTGTACCTCGCTCAGCCACACTATATAGCATTCTGTTTACTGCCACTCTGTGTCTGCTGGGAATAGTAGTACACCGCTTGCTCAGCCACACTATATAGCATTCTGTTTACTGCCACTCTGTGTACCTCGCTCAGCCACACTATATAGCATTCTGTTTACTGCCACTCTGTGTCTGCTGGGAATAGTGGTACACCGCTCGCTCAGCCACACTATATAGCATTCTGTTCACTGTTCTGTGTCTGTTTGGAATAGTGGTACACCGCTCGCTCAGCCACACTATATAGCATTCTGTTTACTGTTCTGTGTCTGCTGGGAATAGTGGTACACCGCTCGCTCAGCCACACTATATAGCATTCTGTTTACTGTTCTGTGTCTGCTGGGAATAGTGGTACACCGCTCGCTCAGCCACACTATATAGCATTCTGTTTACTGTTCTGTGTCTGCTGGGAACAGTAGTACACCGCTCGCTCAGCCAGAGTATATAGCATTGTGTTTACTGCCACTCTGTGTACACCGCTCAGCCAGACTATATACCATTGTTTACTGACACTCTGTGTACACCGCTCAGCCAGACTATATACCATTGTTTACTGCCACTCTGATTCTGCTGGGAACAGTAGTACACCGCTCGCTCAGCCAGACTATATACCATTGTTTACTGACACTCTGTGTACACCGCTCAGCCAGACTATATACCATTGTTTACTGCCACTCTGATTCTGCTGGGAACAGTAGTACACCGCTCGCTCAGCCAGACTATATACCATTGTTTACTGCCACTCTGATTCTGCTGGGAACAGTAGTACACCGCTCGCTCAGCCAGACTATATACCATTGTTTACTGACACTCTGTGTACACCGCTCAGCCAGACTATATACCATTGTTTACTGCCACTCTGATTCTGCTGGGAACAGTAGTACACCGCTCGCTCAGCCAGACTATATAGCATTGTGTTTACTGCCACTCTGTGTACACCGCTCAGCCACACTATATAGCATTGCGTACTCTGCCAGTCAGTGTGTATATTGCTGGGATCAGTAATACTCCACTCACCGTCAACCACTATATGAGCTCAACATGAGTTCCCCAGAGACCTCCGCTGTGAGCAGCACTCCCAACAACAGCAACAGCCAACGCCCCACGCAAGCTATAACATCCACCCCAGCAGCCAGTGGTCAGCAGCAGCCCTCCCCGGAGGAGAACGTTGTGTCCATCAGTCCGTCGCCAGAGCGATTAATGAGGGCTGCCATTGAGGAGATGATGGGGCCTGATGTGGAGGAGGAGGTCTGGCTCAGGCCAGCATCCCAAGTTAATGTTGAGGACGATGAGGGGTCTGTGTCTGGGGATGTTGGGGTGGCAGAGGTGGTGGGTGGGTCAGACTCAGGAGAAGAGTTGTATGATGAGGATGATGATCGGGACCATCTGTATGTGCCTCAGAGTCCGACCCCGGAAAACATGTTGTATCGTGTGTTTAGGTACTAAAATCTGCGTTCCCTCCCAGTAGTGTTGGGCGAACAGTGTTTGCCACTGTTTGGGTTCTGCAGAACATCACCCTGTTCGGGGTGACTATATAGCAGACTATATAGCATTGTGTTTAATGCCACTCTGTGTACACGGCTCAGCCACACTATATAGCATTGTGTTTACTTCCACTCTGTGTCTGCTGGGAACAGTAGTACACCGCTCACCCGCCACTGTATAGCATTGTGCTCTGTGTCACTGCTGACAATAGTGGTACACCGCTCACCCACCACTGTATAGCATTTCTGTACTGCCACTGTACTGCTGCCAGTCAGCGTGTACTTTAAGGATAAGTGAAATGAGGAAGAAATCCGGTGAAAGAGGGAGGGGCAAGGGAAGAGGTGTTTCCCCTGACGGTTCACGTACAGGCCACAGGGGAGCACCCAAGAAAACCCACTCAATACTGCCCATGTTGTCCAGGACAACAACCCTCACAGATCCAAAAGAACAGGACCAGATAATTACTTGGATGACCTCTCAAGCGTCCAGCAGTGGGTTAAGCAGCACCAGCACATCACGCACGAGGTCCGAGTCCTCAGCCAGTTAAAGTCTGGGCTTTCTTTGAAGACTGCACTGAGGATGTTACCATGGCGATTTGCAAGGTGTGCAAGACCCGCCTGAGCAGGGGGAAAAGTATTAACAACCTCTCCACCACCAGCATGAGCCGCCACATTCTATCCAAACATCCCACTCTGTGGGCAAACGCGGCAGGACAGGGTACCACCAGCAACACTGCCTCCCTTGGGTTCACCAGACTCACCACCAGACCCGCCTCAGCAGCAGCAGTAGCCCAGCCATTGCGTGGTTCACAACATTCACAAACATCAGACGATGCTGACACTGTCACTTTCCGGACTAGTGCTCTTGAGGTCTCCCAGTGTTCATCAAACACAACAACCAACAGCCCTTCGGTGTGCAGCGCTACGGTTGAGTTGTCTGTCTCTGAGATGTTTGAGCACAAGAGGAAATTGCCAGCAAATGACCCCCGGGCCGTGGCAGTAACAGCCAGCCAGCATAGCCAAGCTTCTGGCCTGCGAAATGCTGCCATATCGAGTGGTGGAGACAAACAGCTTCAAGGGCATGATGTCAGTGGCCATCCCACGTTACGTGGTTCCCAGCCGCTACCACTTTGCGTGCTCTGCAGTGCCTGAGTTGCTTGAGCACGCAGCTAAATAACCCGAAGCTTGAAGAATGCCGTTGCCTGCAAGGTTCACCTCACCACTGACACCTGGACGAGTGCGTTCGGCCAGGGTCGATACATCTCCCTTACCGCGCACTGGGTGAACCTTGTGGAGCCTGGCAGCGATTCCTCACCTGCTACGGCGCGGGTGTTGCCCACGCCGCAAACAGCTGGATAACAACAGCAGCACCTACCTCTCTGACTCCTTCTCCTCCAACGCATCTCAAAGCTGTACCTCATCCGGAAATGCTAACCCAGCACCAGCAGCAGTAGGATCGTGGAAGCAGTGCAGCACAGCTGTTGGCATGCGTCAGCAAGCGTTGCTGAAGCTGATCTGCCTTGGGGATAAGCAGCACACAGGGGAGGAAATTTGGAGGGGAATAAAGGAACAGACGGATTTGTGGCTGGCACCGCTGGACCTGAAACCGGGCATGAAGCTAGACACCTGGCACGAACTGGCAATGTACGCAATAGAGGTGCTGGCTTGCCCGGCAGCCAGCGTTATGTCGGAACGCTGTTTCAGTGCTGCCGGAGGCATCATCACAGATCGGCGTATCCGCCTCTCCACAGAAAATGCAGACCGTCTGACTCAAATTAAAATGAATCAATCCTGGATTGGAAACGACTACGCAACACTCCTGGACCCCAACCAAGTAACATGACCGATGAACATCTGGGATGGTTTAGCGTTTCCGGTCCCTGTTTATTGAACCTCTCATCCGTATTACATTTATGACTGCATGGCGGCAAAAAGCATTGCTGCTATATCCGCACGCTTTTTGTCCTCATGCAAGGCCTGGGTTGTTGTGTCTCACAAAGCGTGGCCTTCTCCTCCTGCGCCTCCTCCTGTTCCATCACGTGTGCTGCTGCTGCTGCTGCTGGGTTACCGTTGCCGGTCCCTGTTTATGGAACCTCTTATCTTTATTACATTTATGACTACATGGCGGTACAAAGCATGCTATCCGCACGCTTTTTGTCCTCATGCAAGGCCTGGGTTGTTGTGTCTCACAAAGCGTGGCCTTCTCCTCCTGCGCCTCCTCCTGTTCCATCACGTGTGCTGCTGCTGCTGCTGCTGCTGCTGGGTTACCGTTGCCGGTCCCTGTTTATGGAACCTCTTATCTTTATTACATTTATGACTACATGGCGGTACAAAGCATGCTATCCGCACGCTTTTTGTCCTCATGCAAGGCCTGGGTTGTTGTGTCTCACAAAGCGTGGCCTTCTCCTCCTGCGCCTCCTCCTGTTCCATCACGTGTGCTGCTGCTGCTGCTGCTGCTGGGTTACCGTTGCCGGTCCCTGTTTATGGAACCTCTTATCTTTATTACATTTATGACTACATGGCGGTACAAAGCATGCTATCCGCACGCTTTTTGTCCTCATGCAAGGCCTGGGTTGTTGTGTCTCACAAAGCGTGGCCTTCTCCTCCTGCGCCTCCTCCTGTTCCATCACGTGTGCTGCTGCTGCTGCTGGGTTAGCGTTGCCGCGTGGTCCCTGTTTATTGAACCTCTTATCTTTATTACATTTATGACTACATGGCGGTACAAAGCATGCTATCCGCACGCTTTTTGTCCTCATGCAAGGCCTGGGTTGTTGTGTCTCACAAAGCGTGGCCTTCTCCTCCTGCGCCTCCTCCTGTTCCATCACGTGTGCTGCTGCTGGGTTAGCGTTGCCGCGTGGTCCCTGTTTATTGAACCACTTATCTTTATTACATTTATGACTGCATGGTGGTACAAAGCATGCTATCCGCACGCTTCTTGTCCTCATGCAAGGCCTGGGTTGTTGTGTCTCAAAGCGTGGCCTTCTCCTCCTGCGCCACCCTCCTCCTGTTCCATCACGTGTGCTGCTGCTGGGTTAGCATTACCGGTCCCTTTTCCTGGAACCTCTTATATGTATTACATTTATGACTGCATGCCGACAAAAAACATGTTACCTGTGCAAAGAAAACAGACATTTCCCGCATTTAAAAGACAGTTTTCCCTTTGAAACTTTAAAATCGATTTTCTCAAAAACTATAAGCTCTTTTTGCTAAATTTTTTTTCCTCTTGTACCCACTCCCAAGGTGCACATACCCTGTAAATTTGGGGTATGTAGCATGTAAGGAGGCTTTACAAACCACAAAAGTTCGGGTCCCCATTGACTTCCATTATGTTCGGAGTTCGGGTCGAACACCCGAACATCGCGGCCATGTTCGGCCTGTTCGGCCCGAACCCGAACATCTAGATGTTCGCCCAACACTAGTTAAAACCAAGCACACCATTGTTTTTCTTGTGAAATTCTCAGTAAGTTTGATGTGTCGCATGACCCTCTTCCAATTGAAAAAACAAAACTTGGATTCAAAATGGCCGACTTCAAAATGGCTGCAATGGTCAAAACACCCATCTTGAAAAGTTTCCCCCCTCACATATACTAATGTGCCACAAACAGTAATTTAATATCACCAACCATTCCCATTTTATGAAGGTGTATTCATATAAATGGCCCACCATGTATATTGGGAGCTTATTGCTAAAGATGAATGGGCAAACATACCTGTGGAGCAAAAAGCTGTTCTGCAATTATAGAAAGCGTTTGATTGCAGTAATAGCCAATAAAGACTTTTCTATAGATTATTGAGAAGGGTATGAATAATTGTGTACTGGAAACTTTTTTTGCTCAAAGTAAATAAAAGCTTAGATTTTTTTTTCCCACAATAATGTCTCTTGTATATTGTCTTATTATCTTTTGGGAATTTTTGTCATTTCCTGTCAAAACATGACTTGCTGGTTCAGTAAAAGTAACTTTGAGTCAAAATTTGTCAGGGGTATAAATAATTATGCGCATTGGGCAGCACTGTAAATGAGCGGAGCTCAGAGTTAAGTCAGTAGCTAGAAGAATGTGAGATGTTTTTAACCCATTCAGGTTCCGTCGTTTTCACGTGAGAAATGTTCACCTCCCATTCATTAGCCTATAACTTTATCACTACTTATCACAATGCACTGATCTATATCTTGTTTTTTCCACCACCAATTAGGCTTTCTTTGGGGGGTACATTTTGCTAAGAGCCACTTTACTGTAAATGCATTTTAACAGGAAGAATAAGAAAAAACGGAAAAAATTCACTATTTCTCAGTTTTCAGCCATTATAGTTTTAAATTAATACATGCCTCCATAATTAAAACTCACGTATTGTATTTGCCCATATGTCCCGGTTATTACACCGTTAAAATTATGTCCCTATCACAATGTATGGCGACAATATTTTATTTGGAAATAAAGGTGCATTTTTTCCGTTTTGCATCTATCACTATTTACAAGTTTAAAATAAAAAAATTATAGAAATATTTCATCTTTACATTGATATTTAAAAAGTTTAGACCCTTAGGTAAATATTTACATGTTTTTTTTTATTGTAATGGTTTTTTTTTTTTTTTATAGTAAACATTTTATTTGGGTAGTTTTGGGAGGGTGGGAGGTAAACAATAGATTTATAATGTAAATGTGTGTTGATTTAAATTTTTTTTTTTTACAGGAGTAGTATTACTTTTTGGCCACAAGTTTGTTTACATGAAATCACTCTAAGCGTAACATACGCTTACAGTGGCGCATCGGGAAGGGAACGGCCAGAAAAGGCGCAGCTTCCGAGAGAAGCTGACGCTTTTTCAGCGGGGGAGAGGAATCAATGATCGGGCACCATAGCCCGATACATTGATTCCCTGGCTACCGAATCCGCGGCCGGGAGTGCGCGTGCACGCGCACGATAGGCCGCGGGAGCGCGCAGGAGCGCGCATGGTTCCTGGACGTAGAAACTACGTCCAGGAACCAAAATAGGTTAATTTCCCTTTTCCCATTTAGTTTACCCTTGGGCTTTTGGCATGGTTCCCACTAGAACGCTAATAAAAACTAGCATTTTTGCATGGTTAGAATAGGACTCACCAGATTGGGGACACTTTGGCCTAGTTGGTGAGCTTGAACGCATCAAATATTTATTATAAATACCAAGGGGTAAGCAGCACAAACCAAATTTTTATGCAATTCTATGCAAAGCATGCACGCAGCACAGGAGGTCCCCAACCTCCATAAGAAATATATAATTACAGAGGGGCTGCAGCACACAACAGGAAAACAATGACAGGGGCTCTTGGTTACGCTTTAACGCGCTTAAGATCACCAACTGCGCCAAAGTATGAAAATGAATTCTTCTGGTAGCGTAGCTATTGAAAGGTAAGGTGTTTTTAATTTCCTTTTTTCCCATTTAGTTGACTCTTGGGTTTTTGGTTTAGTTCCCACTAGACTGCTTATAAAAACTGGCATTTTGCATGGTAGAGTAGGACTCACCAGATTGGGGACACTTTGGCGCAGTTGGTGAGCTTAAGCGCGTTAAAGCATAACCAAGAGCCCCTGTCACTGTTTTCCTGTCGTGTGCTGCAGCCCCTCTGTAAATATATATATATATATATATATATATATATATATATATATATATATATATATATATATCCTACTAATATAATAAATGGGAAAGTTCGGATGTTTGGATGTTTGGATGTTTGTTACTCGATCACGCAAAAATGGCTGAACGGATTTGAATGAAATTTGGCACACACATAGTACATTACCTGGAATAAAGTATAGGATACTTTTTATTCCCATAACCAAAAAGAGACAAATACAAATTTCACTGGAAAATGTAAACTGCAGCCATTCTTACACTGTTACACCAGTGGCGTACCTAGGGCATTTGACACCCGGTGCTGGGTATTAAAAAGACACCCCCCCCCCCCATAAAAAAAAAAAACAGCAAATGTGGCATGCTAAACGTGACACGGCGGGTAATGCCAGGTGTAGGCTCACTCCCCCCCTCCCTAAAGTTGTCCTTAGTATAGTATAGTGGCACCAGTATAGCTAACAAAAAATGGGTGCGGTTATAACATGCGCCGCGCATTGCGCGCCGCGGCGAAAAATGGGCGTGGCCATGACCGGATGAGGGCAGAGCTAACTAATTTAAAGTGAACCCGGGATAAGAGTGATATGGAGGCTGCCATATTCATTTCCTTTTAAACAATAGGCAGCCCTGCTGATCTATTTGGCTGCAGTAGTGAACTGAATTACACCAGAAACAATCATGCAGCTAATCTTGTCAGTTCTGACAATATTGTCAGAAACCCCTGACCTGCTGCATGCTTATTCAGGGTCTATGGTTGAAAGAATTAGATGCAGAGGACCAGCACAGCAGCCAGGCAGCTGGTATTGCTTAAAAGGAGACAAATATGGCAGCCCAATATTATTCTCACCTCGGGTTCCCCTTAAAAGTGCAACACAAGGACAGTGGGCCTTTCCCCAGAAAATTCACATAATTGTTCAGGTTTTCTCAAGAAAATACACGTAATGTGAACAGATTTGACCAGAAAATAGTTCAATCATGTCGGCAGATTTGCCCAAAAAAACACGTTCAATCATGTCGGCAGATTTGCCCAAAAAACACGTTCAATCATGTTGGCAGATTTGCCCAAAAAACACGTTCCATCATGTCGGCAGATTTGCCCAGAAAATACATGCAATCATGTCGGCAGATTTGCCCAGAAAATACATGCAATCATGTCGGCAGATTTGCCCAGAAAATACATGCAATCATGTCGGCAGATTTGCCCAGAAAATACATGCAATCATGTCGGCAGATTTGCCCAGAAAATACATGCAATCATGTTGGCAGATTTGCCCAGAAAATACATGCAATCATGTTGGCAGATTTGCCCAGAAAATATATGCAATCATGTGGCCAACCTGGCCAGAAAACACTTCAATCATGTAGCAGACCTGGCCAGGACAGTCAATACACCTGCTAATATAAATTAAATAAAAATGTACTCACCTGAAGCAGCAGCAGACCT
Source organism: Hyperolius riggenbachi (assembly GCF_040937935.1). NCBI lineage: Eukaryota > Metazoa > Chordata > Amphibia > Anura > Hyperoliidae > Hyperolius > Hyperolius riggenbachi. Next base: position 49,201,980 of record NC_090652.1, on the reverse strand, counting down.
CCTGTCCCGGCCTCCGTCCGGCGCGCAGCTCCCACGATCCTCTGCAGCCAGCCAGCCAGCAACTGAAACTCCCGCGCTGAGAGCAGGGCTACGGGAAAATGGCGCCCGAAGCCCTGCATTGCAGACTCAGTCTCCAGAGCAGGGCTTCGGACGCCATTTTACTGTAGCCCTGCTCTGCCGCTGTTGGAGCTGCGGGCTGCTGCTGTCAGTGAACTGACACAGCGTCTATTAGACGCCGAAAATCAGTTCACGCTGGGGGTGCTTGAACAATATTAGGGGGTGCTTCAGCACCCAAACCACCCCCTTGGCACCGCCACTGCCCCAGTATAGTTGCCCCAGTATAGCATAGTGGCCCCAGTATAGTTTAGTGTAGCATAGTGGCCCCAGTGTAGCATAGTGGCCCCAGTGTAGCATAGTGTAGCATAGTGGCCCCCAGTGTAGCATAGTGGCCCCCAGTGTAGCATAGGTGCCCCCAGTGTAGCATAGGTGCCCCCAGTGTAGCATAGGTGCCCCCAGTGTAGCATAGTGGCCCCCAGTGTAGCATAGTGGCCCCCAGTGTAGCATAGTGGCCCCCAGTGTAGCATAGTGGCCCCCAGTGTAGCATAGGTGCCCCCAGTGTAGCATAGTGGCCCCCAGTGTAGCATAGTGGCCGCCAGTGTAGCATAGGTGCCCCCAGTGTAGCATAGGTGCCCCCAGTGTAGCATAGGTGCCCCCAGTGTAGCATAGTGGCCCCCAGTGTAGCATAGTGGCCCCCAGTGTAGCATAGTGGCCCCAGTGTAGCATAGTGGCCCCCAGTGTAGCATAGGTGCCCCCAGTGTAGCATAGTGGCCCCCAGTGTAGCATAGTGGCCGCCAGTGTAGCATAGGTGCCCCCAGTGTAGCATAGGTGCCCCCAGTGTAGCATAGTGGCCCCCAGTGTAGCATAGGTGCCCCCAGTGTAGCATAGGTGCCCCCAGTGTAGCATAGGTGCCCCCAGTGTAGCATAGGTGCCCCCAGTGTAGCATAGTGGCCCCCAGTGTAGCATAGTGGCCCCCAGTGTAGCATAGGTGCCCCCAGTGTAGCATAGGTGCCCCCAGTGTAGCATAGTGGCCCCCAGTGTAGCATAGTGGCCGCCAGTGTAGCATAGGTGCCCCCAGTGTAGCATAGGTGCCCCCAGTGTAGCATAGTGGCCCCCAGTGTAGCATAGTGGCCCCCAGTGTAGCATAGTGGCCGCCAGTGTAGCATAGTGGCCCCCAGTGTAGCATAGTGGCCCCCAGTGTAGCATAGTGGCCCCCAGTGTAGCATAGGTGCCCCCAGTGTAACATAGGTGCCCCCAGTGTAGCATAGTGGCCCCCAGTGTAGCATAGTGGCCGCCAGTGTAGCATAGTGGCCCCCAGTGTAGCATAGTGGCCCCCAGTGTAGCATAGTGGCCCCCAGTGTAGCATAGGTGCCCCCCGGTGTAGAATAGGTGCCCCCAGTGTAGAATAGGTGCCCCCAGTGTAGAATAGGTGCCCCCAGTGTAGAATAGGTGCCCCCAGTGTAGCATAGTGGCCCCCAGTGTAGCATAGGTGCCCCCAGTGTAGCATAGGTGCCCCCAGTGTAGCATAGTGGCCCCCAGTGTAGCATAGTGGCCCCCAGTGTAGCATAGTGGCCCCCAGTGTAGCATAGTGGCCCCCAGTGTAGCATAGGTGCCCCCAGTGTAGCATAGGTGCCCCCAGTGTAGCATAGGTGCCCCCAGTGTAGCATAGTGGCCCCCAGTGTAGCATAGTGGCCCCCAGTGTAGCATAGTGGCCCCCAGTGTAGCATAGGTGCCCCCCGGTGTAGCATAGGTGCCCCCCGGTGTAGCATAGGTGCCCCCCGGTGTAGCATAGGTGCCCCCCGGTGTAGCATAGTGGCCCCCGGTGTAGCATAGTGGCCCCCGGTGTAGCATAGTGGCCCCCGGTGTAGCATAGTGGCCTCCGGTGTAGCTTAGTGGCCCCCGGTGTAGCTTAGTGGCCCCCGGTGTAGCATAGGTGCCCCCGGAATGAGGGAAGCTTGGAAAGTGGGGTGGCGGGGAGGGGGGCCGGACCCCCCACCCAGGGGCGTAGCTAGGGGTGGGCGGGGTAGGACAAGTGCCCCCGGGCGCTGGGTCCCTAGGGCGCTCAGCCGTGACCTGTGTTTTTATTTATTTATTTATTTTCCCCCCAGCGGGAGCGCAGAGAAAAGGGAGAGCTGTGGACACAGCAGTGGGGAAGTCTCCCCGCCTTCCCTTACCTTAGGGCTCACCCTCTCTCTCGCTCCCCCTGCAAATATAAGCAGCGGGCGGGCAGCAGAACACTTACTCCAATCGCGCAGAGAACACAGATCTGTGCTCCGCTGATTAGCTGTGCTCTGCCACCCGCCCGCCACTCATATCTGCAGGGGGAGCGAGAGAGAGGGTGAGCCCTAAGGTGAGGGAAGGGGGGGGGAGACCTCCCCCCTTCCCCACCGCTGTGTCCACAGCTCTCCTTCTTCTCTGCGCTCCCGTCGGGGGGGGGGGGGTTTGGGGGTTGCACCTGGCTACATATTCTGGGGACGTATACCCCTGGCTACTTATACTGGGGACATATATACCGTATTTTTCGGACTATAAGACGCTCCGGACTATAAGACGCACCTAGGTTTAGAGAGCAAAAACCAGGAAAAAAAATTACTAAACCTATGTGCATCCATGGTCCAGGAGTGTATTATAGACCTTTCTCCACAAGATGTACCTTTCTAAGTTACACTTCCCAGCTACACTAACCCCTGCTGCCCCCACCAACTATACTATATTACATCACAATTCACTTACCCCTGATACCCTCCCCTCCTCCCACCTCAGCACTATACTACACAAACCCCTACACCCCCCTCCCCAACTACACTAACCACTACAATGACCTTTCACATCTCACCAGCCTGGATGACCTCTTCACAAAGTAGTCACGTGGGGTGTGGGTATTCATGCTGTAAATTAATCTGACATCTGGAGTGGGAAGACAGCAGCAGCAGCCCGATCCAAAGTCCTTCTGAGCGGCATAGCAGCAGCCGCTGTGTAACATGGCAGTACAGTATTTGTCCTGGCCGGGCCGCCCCCTCTCAGCGCATTAGCCTTGTGTCATCGCGATTTAAACTTCTTGTGAGCGGTATAGCTGAAGCCGTAATGAAGATTGGCATTAAAGTACGCGTCCTGGCCGGCCCCTCTCCGTTCAGTAGCCCTGTATCAGCGCATCCAAAGTGCTTGTAAGTGGTATAGCGGCAGCCGCGGTGATGTCCGGGGATGCTGCACGTGGTTGTGATCCTCATGTCAGCGCGATTCTAGCAGCGATGCACGGCTTCGGCCGCTATGGCAACAGTGTCCACGCAGGCTTCCGTATTGCCTTGGTGCCCTCTCATGACGTCATGATAGGGCGCCAGTAAACAGGGCAATACGGAAGCCTGTGTGGACACTGTTGCCATAGCGGCCGAAGCCGTGCATCGCTGCTAGAATCGCGAATACGGTACACCTGGCTACTTATACTGGGCACATATACCCCTGGCTACTTATACTGGGGACATATATACACCTGGCTACTTATACTGGGCACATATACCCCTGGCTACTTATACTGGGGACATATACACCTGGCTACTTATACTGTGCACATATACCGCTGGCTACTTATACTGGGGACACCTATACACCTGGCTACTTATACTGGGGACATATACACCTGGCTACTTATACTGGGCACATATACTCTTGGCTACATATACTGGACACATATACCCCTGGCTAATTATACTGGGCACATATACCCCTGGCTACTTATACTGGGGCCATATATACACCTGGCTACTTATACTGGGCACATATATACACCTGGCTACTTATACTGGGGACACATGTACACCTGGCTACTTATACTGGGGACATATATACACCTAGCTACTTATACTGGGCACATATACCCCTGGCTACTTATACTGGGGACATATATACACCTGGCTACTTATACTGGGCACATATACCCCTGGCTACTTATACTGGGGACATAGATACACCTGGCTACCTATACTGGGGACACATATACACCTGGCTACCTATACTGGGGACACCTATAGGCATGGTTAATTCCACTGGGGACACCTATAGGCATGCTTAATTCCACTGGGGACACCTATAGACCTGGTTACCTATACTAGGGGCACCTAATTTTGGGAAACTGCTGCCAGATTAACTGTATTTTTGGGGAACCGCTGCTGCCAGATTAAGTGTATTTGGGGAACAGCTGCCAGATTATATGTATGTTGGGGGAACCACTGCTGCCATATTATGTCTATTTTGGAGGAACATCTGCCAAACTACATGTATTTTTGGTGAAATGCTGTCAGAATACACGTATTTTGGGGGGAAACACTATGGTAGAGCTCAAACTTCCCTGGCAGATCTTTTACACCACTGCTAAAGTTATGTATATTTGGCCCCACCCATTACCATGCCTACATTCTGTTGCGTGGCCACACCCCTTTTTATGGCGCGGTCCCTCCTTACAGGTCGCATTAATAGTCTTTGTCCCCGAGCGCTGAAAGTCCTAGCTACGCCTCTGCCCCCACCTCCCTCACCTGGGTCCCCTCCTTCCGGCGCTTCCCCCTCCTAATTAGCAGCAGCCAGCAGCTTAGCGAAGCGGGCGGAGAAAACTTACTCACCTGCTCCAGGCGATGGCGCATAACGTTATCCTCACGTGACGCTGGTCTCTCTGTCGCTCACTGTGCTTCCGCAAATCAGGAAGCACAGTTGGCGGTGGAGAAGGTGGAGACCAGCGTCACGTGACGATGACGCTATGCGCCATCGCCTGGAACGCAGGAAGTAGGTGAGTAAGTCTTCTCCGCCCGCTTCTGCCCGCTCATCAAACTGCTGCTAATTAGGAGGGGAAGCGCCAGAAGGAGGGGACCCAGGTGAGGGAGGTGGGGGGTCCGGCCCCCCTCCCCGCCGCTTTCCCCGCCACCCCTCCTTTCCGGGTTGCTTCCCCCTCCTGTCCTGCCTGCACAGTGCACAGGCCTCTGTGGGAGGCCTTGGTGACAACCCCTGGGGCGCCCGACACCCGGTGCGGGGCGCCCCATGCCGCCCTATGGTAGGAACGCCACTGTGTTACACTGGAGGTGTGTTTAGCTTCTAAAGGTAGAATGGTTAATTTGCATATATTCAGCAGTGATGCACTGGGAGACATCTCAAGCTCACTCCAACCTGAATTATCGCAAATTCTTTCTGTTTTAAGAAAGCAAACTTTTGTTTTTCTTAACATCTTAGTAAGGGGGCTTTTAGGACCATTGTACTCCCTTACACACTCCATTGAGTTCTGGGTCACCATGAGCTTGCTGGTTAGTCTGTACCTCTCGGTGTTACAAGCCCTACTGCATAGAGCCAAATTAATCCATGCCATTCACAGATGAGTATCAATCAATCCAAAACAGTCTGTATGCATGTTGGATTATTATGGCTCTGTACAAATTAACAACCTGACAAATCATTGCATTCCAGCGGGTCTGGAGGTGTGTTTAGGTTTCAAGGGTAACAATGGTTAGTTTGCATATATTCAGCAGTGATGCACTGGGAGACATTTTAAGCTCACTCCAACCTGAATTATTGCAAATTCTTTCTGGTTTAAGAAATCAAACTTTTGTTTTTCTTACACTGTCAATGGCAGGGTTCTTTGCACAGTTGGTCACTGGGTGACTGGGATTAATATTCAGAAAAGTGGGTGGAGCCTACAAAAGCTAATCAAAATTCACCTGTTGATTTTCAAAGGAGTGGAGCCACAGGCAATTAGATTTATTTCATTTCAATGCCAATTATTGATGCCAAAGACCGCAAAGCTCACAAACTAGGTCATCCTTGAGTAATTGTGTGTTAGGATTAGAAAAAGTGGGCAGAGCTAACATTAGCCAATTACATACCCGGGCAACGCCGGGCGACCAGCGAGTATATATATATATATATATATATATATATATATATATATATATATGTATACTGCATACACTCGAGTATAAGTCTAGAAATTTAGGTCTGATTCACTTCATAAAAGTATAGGAGTCGATTTGTACACGAATCATGGGCAAATCTGAGCACACTGAGTTATGTGTGTACTAATAGTTACATTCCCATTTACAGCAATTAACCCTGTGGTAGGTGACACTTTCCTGATAACGAAAATGCCAAGAAAACACAGCTCTGAAAGTCCTGGCCACAACAATCAACAAGGAAAGGGGCGAGGGGGGAGGGGAGGGGACTTGAGCTGCATAAAAGGGAGTGAATAATTGCAGCACCTTGGGGCCTGGAGGAGGTATCGGCTGCACTTAGGGGACAGGGGGGATTAATGGCTGTAATACTGTATGCAGTGCAGTCATTAACCCCTCCTGAGCCCCAAGTGCAGCCATTAACTTTGCTGGGTAGACTTATACTTGAGTCAATAAAAAATTCCAGTTTAAGAGGGTTGAATATTGGAGTCGACTTATGCATGAGGTCGACTTGTATTCGAGTATATATATATATATATATATATATATATATATATATATATATATATATATATATATATATATATATATATATATATATATACACATACACACATACTGTACACTGTATATGTATGTGTGTTTGTTGTTGTTCATCCATTTTTTTTTTTTACTTAACTCACAGTCAGTCACTGAACAAGTTTGTCTCATCCGATAGGCTCTTTGTAAGTCTACCTCTTTTCTAAATTTTAACCCCAGCAACCGACTATACCAGGTTTGAAGCCTCTGCCATTAACATTGTAATAGGTGCATTTTGACTAGTTGATATTTGGTGTACTTTTGAAACCTGCACGAGGAGTGCAGAAGAGGTTTATGACCTGCAGATGAACTCACTTGTGTGGTGGTTGGATGGTGACATGGTTAAAGGAGTCATCAGGCAACGTAAAGTAAAATGAGTGGTACTTACCGGAGGCTTCCTCCAGCTCCAAGCTCCCCGGATGTCCCTCGCCGCAGCTCTCCCCGCAGCCATTCGCCGCAGGTCCGTCCCGGTCCCCGGCGATGACATCAGAGCGACCTCCAGGTCGCTCTGTATTGCACCTGTGTGAGCAACGCTGTCAATCAACGCCACGTGGGCCTTTAAGGGCTCTCCCTCTGACACAGGAGACCAGGGTTTAAATCTCAGCTCTGCCTGTTCAGTAAGCCAACACCTATTCAATAGGAAACCTTGGGCAAGTCTCCCTAACACTGCTACCACCTATAAAGCACGTCCTAGTGGCTGTTGCTCTTGCGCTTTGAGTCCGCCAGGAGAATAGCGCAATGTAAATGTTATAATTATGTAAATGTATTTATCTAACTTCAATAGGGGACATCAATGGAATACCAGGATGCAGCAAGGGCCAGAAAAACTCTCCAGAGCCTTCCCTCTACATAGGTGAGTATCTAACCTGAGTTTCCTCACTTTAGGTAAGTAAATTTGTTTTGCCCTTCTTCAGTTTCAATTTACATCCAGCCCTGGTGCAGAGTGGCAAAGCTCCTGCATATAGAACAACATAGTTTAGCCAAGCAGCCAGAATAGTGTGCATATTAACAGAGCAGTTGGCCATGCCTGCACTCTCCTCTTTCTCCTGAGTCTCCTACTCTGCTCTCTGCCCCTCCCCCCAGTGTCAGAGTGGAGGGGAGGGGCAGAGAGCAGAGCATGCAGGAGCAGGGCCGCCATCAGAAATTTTGGGGCCCCTCACAAATCATCAGTCCGGGCCCCCCCCCCCCCCCCCCCCAAACTGAGAAATGTGCGTAGCCATTACATGTTGGCAGAGCTAGTTGGAGGCTTGCTGTCCACAAATTAATCACGAATAACCACGGTGGATACTCGTGATTCAAGTTAGCTCCAATTGCCACAGCTGAGCGGCTAGATGCGGCGGGGTTAATTACCCAGAACGCCACTCTCCGCCCAGCGTTTCAACGAGGTGCAAGTGTCCGAATGGACGCGTTGCAAGCCTCGATATCGAGCACTTCCTCCTTCAAGCCGGAAGGAGGAAGTGCTCCATCATTTTTTTAGAACCTCCCAGTTTTCTTTTCTGTTTAAAAAAGCTAAAAAAAAGTAGGTTTAATGCTATTGTCTCATATGGTAATGATTCAGCTTTTCCCATAGTCTCGCAGTTAGCAATCATGTGACCCCCAACAAGACAAATTCAGCAATCATGAGGCCCCCAACAAACCATGAGGCCCCCAACAAGACAAATTCAGCAATCATGAGGCCCCCAACAAGACAAATTCAGCAATCATGAGGCCCCCAACAAATCATGAGGCCTCCAACAAGACAAATTCAGTAATCTTGAGGCTCCCAACAAATCATGAGGCCCCCAACAAGTAAAAATTCAATCATTAGGCCCCCAGCAAGACAAATTCAGCAGTCATGAGGCACATAAATAGACAGCATTTCACATAAATAGGCAGAATGACCCCTTATGGTAGACACCTCTCACCTGGATTCTGACAGGGACCCCCAGGTTAGGTAGTGAGTGACATGGAGCCCTTTAGGCAGTGAGTGACAGGGAGCCCTTTTAGGTAGTGAGTGAGTGACAGGGAGCCCCTTTAGGTAGTGAGTGAGTGCCAGGGAGCCCCTTTAGGTAGTGAGTGAGTGCCAGGGAGCCCCTTTAGGTAGTGAGTGAGTGCCAGGGAGCCCCTTTAGGTAGTGAGTGAGTGCCAGGGAGCCCCTTTAGGTAGTGAGTGAGTGCCAGGGAGCCCCTTTAGGTAGTGAGTGAGTGCCAGGGAGCCCCTTTAGGTAGTGAGTGAGTGCCAGGGAGCCCCTTTAGGTAGTGAGTGAGTGCCAGGGAGCCCCTTTAGGTAGTGAGTGAGTGCCAGGGAGCCCCTTTAGGTAGTGAGTGAGTGCCAGGGAGCCCCTTTAGGTAGTGAGTGAGTGCCAGGGAGCCCCTTTAGGTAGTGAGTGAGTGCCAGGGAGCCCCTTTAGGTAGTGAGTGAGTGCCAGGGAGGCCCTTTAGGTAGTGAGTGAGTGCCAGGGAGCCCCTTTAGCAAGTGAGTGATGACAGGGAGCCCCTTTAGCAAGTGAGTGATGACAGGGAGCCCCTTTAGCAAGTGAGTGAGTGACAGGGAGCCCCTTTAGCAAGTGAGTGAGTGACAGGGAGCCCCTTTAGCAAGTGAGTGAGTGACAGGGAGCCCCTTTAGCAAGTGAGTGAGTGACAGGGAGGCCCTTTAGCAAGTGAGTGATGACAGGGAGCCCCTTTAGCAAGTGAGTGAGTGACAGGGAGCCCCTTTAGCAAGTGAGTGAGTGACAGGGAGCCCCTTTAGCAAGTGAGTGAGTGACAGGGAGCCCCTTTAGCAAGTGAGTGAGTGACAGGGAGGCCCTTTAGCAAGTGAGTGAGTGACAGGGAGGCCCTTTAGCAAGTGAGTGAGTGACAGGGAGGCCCTTTAGCAAGTGAGTGAGTGACAGGGAGGCCCTTTAGCTAGTGAGTGAGTGACAGGGAGGACCTTTAGCAAGTGAGTGAGTGACAGGGAGGCCCTTTAGCAAGTGAGTGAGTGACAGGGAGGCCCTTTAGCAAGTGAGTGAGTGACAGGGAGGCCCTTTAGCAAGTGAGTGAGTGACAGGGAGGCCCTTTAGCAAGTGAGTGAGTGACAGGGAGGCCCTTTAGCAAGTGAGTGAGTGACAGGGAGGCCCTTTAGCAAGTGAGTGAGTGACAGGGAGCCCCTTTAGCAAGTGAGTGAGTGACAGGGAGCCCCTTTAGCAAGTGAGTGAGTGACAGGGAGCCCCTTTAGCAAGTGAGTGAGTGACAGGGAGCAACCCCCCCTGCCGCCCGCCGCCGCCGCTTCCCCTACCTTGCAGCCAGCAGCCCAGCGTCAGACCTCAAGATCAGCGGCGACCCGACCAGTAAGAGCGGGCACCGGACGCACCCGCTCTATATGCGGAAGTGATGTCACTTCCGCATATCAGTGCGGGCGCTGGGTCCTAGCGCCCGCACTATTGTCGCCGCCTGATCGAGGTCTGACGCGGCGGAGGCGGCGGCGGCGGCGGCTATAGGGATGGAGGGAGGGAGCAGCGGCCAGAGGGGTTGAGCGGCGGCCGGGCGGCACCCGCAGCGCCGCGGCGGGGATGGGGCCCCCCTGCAGGCCCCGGGCCCGTGACGGGAGTCACGGATGTCCCCCCCTGATGGCGGGCCTGTGCAGGAGAGACTCAAGACGGAGGAGGACAGCACACATTAGTAATTAAGGAACAGCTGATCTTCTGCAGCACTGCCCAGCCCTCCTACTGCCCTAGCCCTGGGCCTGAGTGCCTGGATGGTAAGAAGAACCCTCTCCTTATTACAGTACTTTAGATTACTGGTCTTTATATTTATTACTTCCTACTAGTTTTTAAAGATGAACTCCAGTGACAATAATGTAATAAAAAAGTGCTTAATGTTTACAATAAATATGTATATATTATTTAGTCAGTGTTTGACCATTGTAGCTGCTGCTTGCTTTTTTGGCAGTTGGAAACAGCTGTAAACAGCCATTTCTCACAATGCAACGAGGTTCACAGACAGGAAACTGCCAGGACCATGGTCCTCAGTTTCCTGTAGGAGGTGTTTCACCACAATATCAGCAATACAGAGCCTCCTGATGATCCGTTTGGGAAAAGGAATAGATTTCTCACGTAAAAGGGGGTATCAGCTACTGACTGGAATTTCTCTTTAAGGTGTTATGTATCTCAACATTTTATTGTTATGTACCTCTTTTAAAACCCCATACTCACCAAGTACCCCCTAACATAGTAAACATTATCACAAGTACCCCTTGACAAATATATATGTAATCGTAGTACATGATAATTGGTGCTAAACAATTTCCAAGAATTTACTATTGCTTTTAATAAAAACACTAATTTGGTGTTGTTTAAATAAGATTTATAAATTTGTAAAACTCTAAATGTATTATTCTTGGTAAAGTATATCAAGCCGAGTACCCCCTGGAACCACCAGAAGTACCCCCTGGGGTACACGTAGCACACATAGCCCACCTACTGTATGTATTTATCCAGCATGTACTTTGGTGAATGGTATGGCTAATAGAGATATGCAATTATATCTTCCACAGTTTTATATAAATAACTACTATGTGCTGCAGTATATGTTGTGTGGCTGACCTTGTGTTATGTGCAGGCTACAGTCATATTTTATTGTGTATGTACTGTATAGTGTGGTTGGCAGAGATATATATGTATCTGGGCACTGTGCTGTAGTATGGTCTGACATCCTGTTGTGGTATGTATCCGGTGATGACGGGTCACTTTGTAAGTACAGTTGTTTTATCTCTTGTCCCCCATGCATTTCCTTGCTGCTCATAAAGGTTGTGCTGTAATGTAATTGCGTGGGTTATATTATTTTCCTGTTAATATATTTGATTGGATGGAGTGTCTCTGTGGGTTTACTCAGATCCGCTGTTCATTCCATTGACATATGACTACTTACCTTTATCTTCTTCTTACATTCCTTTGGTGTACACACTATTGCACTGTTTACTATTCTCAAGTGACTTATGTACAGGTCTAACTTTCTGTGTTCATGAAAAAGGGGTGCAAGGAAATTTTGGCTGGAAGAATTTTGGTTTAATTTAGCGATAGTCTATGTTTTAAAAATATACATTATAAAGAAGGTAGCCTATATTTTTTTATTTCAAAAGTACAGTAACCATTGTTACAAATAAAAAACTGTCTCAGAGCTTACACTGTATAGTGTGTGTGTGTGTGTGTGTGTGTGTGTGCGTGTGCAGGCCCGGCCCTAGACTTTTTGCCGCCTGAGGCAAAATTCAAAAAAATCGCCGCCCCTCCCCCCCCCAAGCCGTGTGTGGGGGGCCGCCCGAGCTGGAGGTGATAGCGGGCAGGAAGGGGGTATTGGGCCTAGCGGCGGGGAGGGGGGTCGGATCCCCCCCTCCCTCGCCTGGGTCCCCCGTCCTCCGCTCCCCTCCAGCTTTAAAAGTGAGGTCGCTGGCTGCAGCTATATTGTAAGAGGCAACGGGCGGGGATCACTCACCTCTTCCTCGTTCCAGCCCGAACCTGCGCTCCACTGACGTCACTTCCTGCTACGCCGAAGTGACGTCAGTGCTACATACCTTCCTTACATGCTACATACCCCAAATTTGCAGGGTATGTGCACCTTGGGAGTGGGTACAAGAAGAAAAAAAATATTTGAAAAAGAGCTTATAGTTTTTGAGAAAATTGATTGTACAGTGGTGGGTGAGCGGTGTACTACTATTCCCAGCAGCGACACAGAGCACAATGCTATACAGTGGTGGGTGAGCGGTGTACTACTATTCCCAGCAGCGACACAGAGCACAATGCTATACAGTGGTGGGTGAGCGGTGTACTACTATTCCCAGCAGTGACACAGAGCACAATGCTATACAGTGGTGGGTGAGCGGTGTACTACTGTTCCCAGCAGCGACACAGAGCACAATGCTATACAGTGGTGGGTGAGCGGTGTACTACTGTTCCCAGCAGAGACACAGAGTGGCAGTAAACACAATGCTATACAGTGGTGGGTGAGCGGTTTACACAGAGTGGCAGTAAACACAATGCTATATAGTGTGGGTGAGCGGTGTACTACTGTTCCCAGCAGCGACACAATGACTGGGGGGACCCTGGCTAGCCTGGCTGGAGAGAGAACTACCCTGCCTGCCTACCCAAAGCTAAACCCACAGACAAATGGCGGAGAAATGACGTGGATCGGGTATTTATTTACCTGAACCACGTGACCCGTTCGGCCAATCAGAGCGCGTTCGGGTCCGAACCACGTGACCCGTTCGGCCAATCACAGCGCTAGCCGAACGTTCGGCCATGCGCTCTTAGTTCGGCCATATGGTCGAACGGTTTGGCCGAACACCATCAGGTGTTCGGTCGAACTCGAACATCACCCGAACAGGGTGATGTTCTGCAGAACCCGAACAGTGGCGAACACTGTTCGCCCAACACTAGTAGCTAGGCATATAGATATCCCCTGAATAGTTAGCCAGGTGTATATGTGTCCCCAGAATATGTAGCCAGGCGTATATGATGTCCCCTGAATAGGTAGCCAGGTGTATGGGGGGGACAATTGCACTATAAGACTCAGTGGCTTTTTCTCCCCATTTTTGAGGGAGAAAAAGGGCGTCTTTTAGTATGAAAAATATGGTACTTTCTTCTGCCCTGAGCGGAGGGGACGCGGACACAATTTGGCGTGTGAGGGGGAACGGCAAGGAAGGGATTGATGTGCACAGCGCTACTTTGCCCACCAAATGGCCCAGGAGTGGGGGAGAGCCCGGAAAAACTCTATGCTTTCCATGATCTTCATATTTGTAAGTGCGCAATCTTTTTAATAAGACATGTTATATACAATTTTACCCTATGGTGGGTCTGGTCTATATTCTCTTTCTGAGGTAATGTGATACAAGAGGCCCAGTCACGTGGAGGACGTGGAGGATATTAAGGGAACATCCAGCAAGGCACTGTAGACCTACCTAGCAGAAGGTCACTATTTAAGGATGAGTTGCCACTACTTGGGGTGTGGGGAAGGGCAACTGCACTGAATTGGCTCCAGCAGCCGCTGGAGGATTCAACCTTTTACCTACATGTGGAATGCAATGAACTTTTATTTGCAATAAATCTAGGACATTGTGTATCACTGAGCACTGATCTACTTTGATAAGATCTTTCTTCGGCCTTGACGTCATAGTTGCTAGATAACACTAGTAGCATTTTGGTAGGTACAGCTAATGGCAGCAAGATTGGTATGTATGATAAATGTAGGAACATTTTTAATACCTGCATTCACCTCCACACAAATTGTACCTGATGTCTATTTATGTGCTTCATGACTGCTGAATTTGTCTTGTTGTGGGCCTCATGGTTACTGAATTTGTCTTGTTTGGGGCCTCATGGACGGTTACTGAATTTGTCTTGTTTGGGGCCTCATGGACGGTTACTGAATTTGTCTTGTTGAGGGGCCTCATGATTTCTGAATTTGTCTTGTTGGGGGCCTCATGACTGCTGAATTTGTCTTGTTGGGGGCCTCATGACTGCTGAATTTGTCTTGTTGGGGCCTCATGATTGCTTAATTTGTCTTGTTGGGGGCCTCATGACTGCTGAATTTGTGTTGTTGGGGGCCTCATGACTGCTGAATTTGTCTTGATGGGGGGGCCTCATGATTGCTGAATTTGTCTTGTTGGGGTCACATGATTGCTAACTGCGAGACTATGGAAAAAGCTGAATCATCATCATATGAGACAATAGCATTAAACCTACTTTTTTTAGCTCTTTAAAACAGAAAATAAAACTGGGAGGTTCTAAAAAAAGAATACATTTTTCAGGAGTAGGATGGATGAAACTGTTTATCTTCACAGTTTACTTGGATTTTCCATAATGTTCATGTATGAGTTAAAATGTTTCTATTTAGTTTAAATTGCTGTTGCCACTTTGTGATAGATATGTGACTTTTGGGTTGCAGTTTGGGCACTCGACCTCCAAAAGGTTCACCACCACTGTCCTAATCTAATGTCCCACCATTGCTAGGTTCATGTAAATTTGTCTCCACCCGTGATCACACTCACATTCTGGTCCATAACCACACCAATTTTCCGGCACGGCGCGCTTAGCGCACCGCACGACGTAACCCCACTTTTCATGCCCCTAATTTTCGGCGTGCCCCCCCCCTTTTTTGTCCCCTCCTGGAAAATTTTCTGCGGATGCCCATGTAAGTGTGTATGCATGTGTGTGTGTATGTATGTACAGTGGGATGCAAAAGTTTGGGCAACCTTGTTAATCGTCATGATTTTCCTGTATTAATCGTTGGTTGTTACAATTAAATGTCAGTTAAATATATCATATACAGTAGTAGACATACAAAGTGATATTTGAAAAGTGAAATGAAGTTTACTGAATTTACCGAAAGTGTGCAATAATTGTTTAAACAAAATTAGGCAGGTGCATAAATTTGGACACCACAAAAAAGAAATGAAATCAATATTTAGTAGATCCTCCTTTTGCAGAAATTACAGCCTCTAATTGCTTCCTGTAGATTCCAATGAGAGTCTGGATTCTGGTTGAAGGTATTTTGGACCATTCCTCTTTACAAAACATCTCTAGTTCATTCATGTTTGATGGCTTCCGAGCATGGACAGTTATCTTTAACTCACACCACAGATTTTCAATTATATTCAGGTCAGCGGACTGAGATGGCCATTCCAGAACATTGTACTTGTTCCTCTGCATAAATGCTTTAGTGGATTTTGAGCAGTGTTTTGGGTCGTTGTCTTGTTGAAAGATCCAACCGAGGTGCAGCTATAGCTTTGTCACTGATTCCTGGACATTGGTCTCCACAATCTGCTGATACTGAGTGGAATCCATGCGCCCCTCAACTATGACAAGATTCCCAGTCCCTGCGCTGGCCACACAGCCCCACAGCATGATGGAACCACCACCATATCTTACTGTAGGTAGCAGGTATTTTTCTTTTTCCTCCATGCATAACGCCCCTTGTTATGCCCAAATAACTCAATTTTAGTTTCATCAGTCCACAGCACCTTATTCCAAAATGAAGCTGGCTTGTCCAAATGTGCTTTAACATACATCAAGTGGCTCTGTTTGTGCTGTGGGTGAAGAAAAGGCTTCCTCTGCATCACTCTCACATACAGCATTTCCTTGTGTAAAGTGCACCGAATGGTTGAATGATGCACACTGACTCCATCTGCAGCAAGATGATGTTGTAGGTCTTTGGTGTTGGTCTGTGGGTTGACTCTGACTGTTCTCACCATTCATCACTTCTGTTTATCTGAGATTTTTCTTGGTCTGCCACTTCAAGCCTTAACTTGAACTGAGCAACTGTGGAAACAGACAGCTGAAATCTCTGAGACATCTTTCTGTATTCTTACCCTAAACCATGATGGTGAACAATCTTTGTCTTCAGGTCATTTGAGAGTTGTTTTGAGACCCCCATGTTGCTACTCTTCAGAGAAAATTAAAAGAGGAGGAACACTTACAATTGACCCCTCTTTCTCATAACTGGATTCACCTGTGTGTGTAGGTCAGGGGTCACTGAGCTTACCAAGCCAATTTGAGTTCCAATAATTAGTTCTAAAGATTTTGTAATCAATATAAAGTGCCAAACATGTATGCACCTGCCTAATTTTATTTAAACAATTATTGCACACTTTCTGTAAATCCAATAAACTTCATTTCACTTCTCAAATATCACTGTGTGTGTCTATCTCCTATATGATATATTTAGCTAACATTTTTTATCGTAACAACTAATGATTTATACAGGAAAATCATGACGATTAACAAGGTTGCCCAAACTTTCACATCCCACTGTATGTACTTTATGTATGTACTGTATGTGCTACGATCACTCGGAAATGCCCTGACCGATTTGAACGAAACTTGGTATGCAGATCCCTTACTATCTGGGATGATATGTTCTGAGTGTCTCGCGTCCCCCCTGCACACCTGGGCAGAGCTACAAACAGCAAATCAGATTTCACCCTTTTTATGTAAATGGGATAAAAAGGACAAGGCTGCCATTCTCACAGAAATCAAGCCAGAGTCCCCACACTTGGCACAGTTGGTGACCGAGGTTACAAATCCAGGAAAAGTGGGCGGAGCAAAAAACAGCCAATCAAATTTCAGTCATTTATTTTAAATGGGAAAATGTGAACTGTAGCTATTTTTACACTGTTAATCACAGGGTTTTCAAACTTGGCACACTTGGTCACTGGATGAATGATATTAAGATTAAAAAAGTGGGTGGAGCCTACAACAGCCAATCAAAACTCACCTATTGACTTTCAAGGGGAATATTTAAACTGCTGCTATTCTTACACTGTTATTGGCAGAGGCTTCAAACTTGCTACCGTCAGTCAAAGGGTGACTGGGGTCCAAATTCACTAAAGGGGTGGGGCCACAAACAGCTAATCAGATTTGATTTCCTTGCTAGATAAACTGCTTCCATTCACACATTTTTGATGTCAGGAACTCAAAAGCTCACAAACTTGGTCATTGAGTGTATCAAGGTTACAAAAAAGTGGGCAGAGCCAAAAAAAAACTAATTTCCCTGGGAAAAAATAAACAGCAGCCATTCTTAGACTGTTAATGGCAGGGTTCTCAAACTTTGCACAGTTGGTCACTGGGTGACTGGGATTGATATTCAGGAAAACGAGTCAAGCCTACAACAACCAATCAAAATTCACCTGTTGATTTTGAAGGGGAATATTTGAATTGCTGCCATTCTTACACTGTTAATAGCAGATGCCTCAAACCTTGTACCTGGTACAGTTGGTGACTGTGGTTCATATTCAGAAAGGGGGCAGGGCCACACACAGCCAATCAGATTTGTTTAATTTCAATGGGAATATACAAATTATTGATACCAAGTACCCCAAATCTCATAAACTTAGTAACTGAGTGACTGTATGTCAAGGTTAGAAAAAGTGGGCAGCGCCAACAACTACATTGAGTCACTGAGTGACTGGGATTAAAATTAAGAAATGAGGGTGGAGCCTACACCAGCCACTCAAAATTCACCTATTGATTTTCAAGGAGAATATTTACATTGCTTCCATTCTCACCCTGTTAATGGCAGAGGCCTCAAACACGATACAGTCAGCCATTGGGTGACTGGGGTCCAAATTCACTAAAGAGGTGGAGCCACAAACAGCCAATCAGATTTGTTAGATTGATTTCAGCCATTCTGTTATTGGCAGGGATCTCAAACTGACACTGTTGGTGATTGGATGACTGGGAATAATATTCAGGAAAATGGGTGGAGCCTACAACAGCCAATCAAAATTCACCTATTGATTTTCAAGGGGAATATTTACATTGCTTCCTTTCATACACTCTTAATGGCAGAGGCTTCAAATCTGGTACAGTCAGTCACTGGGAGACTGGGGTTTAAATTCTGAAAAGGTGGTGGGCCACAAACAACCAATCAGTTTTGTTTCATTGGGAAAATGCCACTTATTGATGCCAAGGACCCCAAAGCTCATAAACTTGGTCATTGAGTGACTGTATGTTTAGAAATAGTGGGCGGAGCAAAAAAAGCTATTTACATGGGAAAATATAAACTTACACTGTTAATGGCAGGGTTCTCAAACTTGACACAGTTGGTCACTGGATAACTGGGATTAATATTCAGAAAACTGGGTGGAACCTACAGCAACCAATCAAAATTCACCTACTGAATTTCAAGTGGAATATTTAAACGCAGAGGCCTCAAACCTGCTACATTTGATCATTAAGTGACTTGGGTTCAAATTCACTAATGGGGCAGAGCCACAAACAGCAAATCAGATTTCTTTGCTCGATAAACTGCTTCCATGCACACAATTTTGATGCAAGGAACCTGAAAGCTCACTAACTTGGTCAGTGAGTGACTGTGTTTCAAGGTTTCAAAAAGTGTGTGGAGTCAAAAACAGTTTTCCCAGGGAAAATGTAAACTGCAGCCCTTCTTCACTGTTAATGGCAGAGTTCTCAAACTTTGCACAGGTGGTTACTGGGTGAGTGGGATTAATATTCAGAAAAGAGGGTGGAGCCTAAAAAGCCAATCAAAATTCACCTTTTTCAAGGGGAATATTAAAATTGGCACAAGCCTCAAACCTGGTACAGTCGGTCATTGGGTCACTAGGGTTCAAATTCAAAAAGGGGGCAAAGCCACAAACATCCAATCATATTTCAGTTTCATTTCACTGGGAAAATACAAATTATTGGTGCCAAGGACCCCAGCGCTCACAAACTTGGTCATTAAATGACTGTGTGTCCAGGTTACAAAAAGTGGGTAGAGCCAAAAACAAATTTCACTGGGAAAATGTAAACTGCAGCCATTCTTACACTGTTAATGGCAGGGTTCTCAAACTTTGCCCAGATGGTCACTGGGTGACTGTGACTGAGATTAATATTCAGGGAAGTGGGTGGAGCCTATAATAGCCAATCAACATTCAACTGTTGATTTTCAAGGGGAATATTTAAATTGCTGTCATTTTCACACTGTTAATAGCAGATGCCTCAAACCTGCTACAGTTGGTCATTGGGTGACTGGGGTTCAAATGCTGGAGAGGGGCGGAGCCACAAAGAGCCAATCTGATTTGTTCGATTTCTATGGGTGAGGGTTAGAGAAAGTAGGCAGAGCCAACACCAGCCAAATACATACCCGGGCAACGCCGGGTCATCAACTAGTATATAGATAAAGAGAAAGCTGTTCCTAGAATTCTCCATTCTTACTTCTGAATGAAGCCAATTCTGATTTAATTTACTACCTAAAGGTGGCCACACACCATACAATTGTATAAATATTTGTTCAATTTAAGAATTGCAATCAATTATTCTGACTTATTGTAAAATTTCAAAAATATGACCAATGTACCACACACATATGTTCAATTTTTCCCCAGTTATGATAAAAATGATTGGAAACTCTGAGAAAATTGCTAGGGTGTGTACATTAATACATTGACAATCTAACACTCATCATACAATCTTTAGAAAAATTGAAGAAAAATTTCCAGCATTCCAGATCGATAATAATTGGGAAAAAAACGGGAAATCCGATCAGATTTTTCAGTCGAATAAAAAAAAAAGCTTTTGATTTTTTTTCAGGAGATCCGATCATATTTATCGAATTGCCGTAAAATCGAATCATTTTATTGTATCGTGTGTGGCCACCTTTACTCTTTTTTTTCTCATAGAAACTGCACTGTCATATCTATGTAAACACATCTGAGCACAGCATCTATCTATCTATATATATATAATAGAGTAAGTGCCTCAACCATCAAGCAAGAAGAAGAAGTAGCGCCCTGCCCCCAGGGCCGGTCCAAGCAAGAAGAAGGGGCTGGTCCAAGCAAGAAGAAGAAGAAGTAGTGCCATGTCAAACCAAGGGCGAAGAGGGATAATTTGCATATTCAGTAGCAGTGCATTGTGGGTAACCACAAATGTTCACTTATAGCTGAATTATTGCAGATTTGCCTCTGTTTTAAGAAGGCAAATTACACCAAGCTTTGCTTTTTTTTTTTTAGTAGGAGGGATTTTTGGTCCATTTTATCCCCCTATACAGTCTTAGTAGTCTGGGTCACCCCGAGCTGCTTGGTTACTCTGTTGTACTGGTCCAAGAACTATCTCATAAAGCCATAGCATTCCCTGCTATGTACTGATGAGGACTAAAGGTGTGAAATAAGCTGTCACATGTGGGTTTGAAATGCCTGTAAAATATAAAGATATATGCTAAAGCCACTCATGGCAAACCACTATTGGTTTAGTAAAAACCACCACACATTGTTGCAAATGGCAGTGTTCTCACTGCCGTGTTTGTGGTTAGCGATAACCGCAAACACGTTTCATGCAGCAGTTTGCCGGCAATTTGCGTTTAGCGATTGTGATTAGCGTGCTGCTAATCACGATCGCTCCAAAACTGCCGCAGTGTCCAGTAATTTTTCCGCGTTAATTGCGGTAAATCACTCCTGCAAAGGTTTGCGATTATAGGTGTGAACGGGCCCGTAACAGTATGTGTAATCTGCTACCCGAAAACGCTCCTAAAACCGCTAGGCATGTTTAGAAAACGTCTCTAAACATGCCTAAAATTGCTCTGAAAATCGGCTCCAAAAAACGCTAGCATTTTGCAGATCTGCTAGCATTTTTGGTGTGCACTGGGCCTGATAGTTGGTGTGTGAGTAGTAGTACACATTGCCAGCAATGATATTTGGTGTGTGAGTAGTAGTACACATTGCCAGCAGTGATATTTGGTGTGTGAGTAGTAGTACACATTGCCAGCAGTGATATTTGGTGTGTGAGTAGTAGTACACATTGCCAGCAGTGATATTTGGTGTGTGAGTAGTAGTACACATTGCCAGCAGTGATATTTGGTGTGTGAGTAGTAGTTCACATTGCCAGCAGTGATATTTGGCGTGTGAGACAAGGAGTTAACTTTGTAACCAAGAGCTGCTGCCTGTGGTGCCTGTAACCTGATCCCTCAGTGAGCTCAGCTGGGAGGAGTTGCCTCTCTCACTCCATCCCTAACTCTTCACTGCTCTTCCTGTTTCTTCCACTGTGATCCGAATCGTTCACTGTGATGATCCGGATGATTCGACTCACAAAAAGGATTTGGATCAAAGATCCGAATCGTTCATGATCCGGACAACACTAATACATCGGCGGTTCTAGATGCTTGCTTGACTTACCAAGAGTGAAAAGGGATAATTTGCATATTTAGTAGCAGTGCATTGTGGGTAACGACAAATGTTCACTTATAGCTGAATTATTGCAGATTTCCTTCTGTTTTAAGAAGGCAAATTACACCAAGCTTTGTTTTTTTTTTTTTTAGCAGTAGGTCTTTTTGGTCCCTTTTCTCCCCTATACATTCCAAGAGGTTTGGGTCACCCTGACCTGCTTGGTTACTCTGTTGTACTGGTCCAAGCCCTATCTCATTCAGCCATATCAATCCCTGCCATGTACTGATGAGGACCAAAAGTCTGAAGCAGGCTGTCTACATGTGAGTTATGACTGATTAAAATTTAAAGCTATGTGCTTGCTATACACCAGCGGTCCTGGATGCTTGCTTGGCTTACCAAGGGTGAAAAGGGATAATTTGCATATTTAATAGCAGTGCATTGTGGGTAACCACAAATGTTCACTTATAGCTGAATTATTGCAGATTTCCTTCTGTTTTAAGAAGGCAAATTACTCCAATACAGTGGGTAGCATTGCAGGAAGTGATGACAGTGGAACGCACGCTGGAACGTGGAAGAGGTGAGTCATCCCCGAACGCTGTTTCTTACTAATAGTGGCGGCTGCTGCTGAGGGGGAGGGGGGTCCTGCTGAGCTTAAGCTGGAGGGGGAGCGCACATGGGGGACCTAGGTGAGGGGGGTCCCACCCCCCTTTCTGCCCTCTATCCCCTTATGCGGTGTATGCTACGCCGCGGGTCAGCTAGTAGATCATATTTCAGCAGCTTCTCCCTTCTCAGCCTTGTGTCACACTGAACTGCCCTCAGCCAATCAGTGGGGAGCAGGAATGTGGGAGGGGAGATGACAAACTTCCTTCTCATTGGCAAAGAGAACCAGGCTGACTGAGATTAAATTTATTACAGCAGAAACATTTATGATTACATTGGAATGCTTGCAATGCAGGGTGAGGTTGCATGCTACATAATAAACACAGCAGTGGGTAAATGGAATTTGATTTTGGTGCTGACAACCTCGATTTATGGTCACAACTTGTTACAAGATCACTGTGCTCAGTCGTGTGTGCTGTACTGAGGAGTTTAGCCACTTTTTCTGCCAGAAACTCCACCGGTGAAATTCAGCACGAGAGGAGAGATTCTTTTGGATTAGATATATACTGTAGCGAGTCTTAAGTCAAGAAAATAGAAAGCTTCCCTGTACCTAGATTAAAATTGCCCATGTTGCCAGATCACTGGTCTGGGAGCAGATAGTGGATTATATTTGTGGATCGACCAGTGGGTTGGATGATCTGCTAATTCTCTAGCTATCCAAACATCAGCAGAAAGGCAGCCATAACGAGGAGCATCCAGTGAGGTCTACAGGGAGAAACGCCATCAAGACTTGGAAAGGTTCGAATGATGACGTCACCTCCACAAGTGCCTGTTGGGGTTGTAATATTGGTCACACTGTAGAAAGTTACTGGCACGTAGCTGCTGATCCAGGCTTCATAAGGTGTGACCAGGGTGTAGACCCCGGGGAGACCTGGAGCAGCACAAAATGCTCCCCAGCTCACGATTCCAACCTCGTACCAGACACCTCCAACTTTACACACGAGAGCTCCACCTGAGTCACCCTGAAAGATGGAAAAGGACATCATCAGCTGGGTCCAGAGTTACATATGTAATGCGTGTCATTGCTAGAGAATTCATGCATTTTGCAACATATCTTGGAAATGGAATTTGCTATTTGAGGAAATTTAGTATTCAATAAAACAACATAGCACTGACTGACTACTGACTGTATGGAAGCAGGAACTGTCTCTGGATGCCCGCAGCTAATGGACGATTTGGGCGCCGCCATAGGCGCTAATGCAAATTGAACAGGAAAAAAGAGGCACATATGGCTAATGGACAAAAAGCGCACACCATAGGCTGCAATGCAAAATATCGGCTATTGGGTGCCAGAGAAGGAATTAGGGCGCCCGACAAATAGCGTTTACAGTAATCGTGTTAACAAAACTTTTCATTTACAGAATAAGGTTTATGACAAATATTGTTTTCAAATGTATTTTGACTTTCGTTTAAACTTATTTTATCGTTTCTAAATTTTGCTTTCAGGAGTGTAATGAGCAAATTTTCGTTTTCCCTTATTTTATTGTTTTATCACGCTTATTGTATTACAAATATATTGCTTTTGGTAGTGTGATGAAACGTGGAAAAGCCGCTGTCTCTCAAGGCGAAGCGGCTGTTTCCGCGTCCAGCATGGCGTCACAACGCGGAAAAAACGCCGCATGCCGCTTAGGCAGAGCGGCGGAATCCGCATTGGAGGCGGCTCCCGCACTCAGTTCACTGGATACATTGCAAGACAGTACTGGTGTGGCTGGGACTGATAGTCCACCAAGATTCAGACTTACACGCGCGCGAGCACAGAGGCAGAGTTTAAATAGCTGTTAGAAGGGAGTCGGCTGACCAGCTGGGTCAGCTGACAAATTCCACTGCTCCCATTGGACCAGCAATTAGGGAGGTCCTGGAAAGGTCCTAGAGTATATATACTGCTGGTTGTTCACTTGCTCTTTGTCTGGCGTGCGATCACACAGGTGGGAGCACCCAGATCCGTAGTCAGATCCGCAAGTGTGCCGGGACCAGCTGGAGCTGTAATCCTACACTTAGCTAGATTCTGTTGATAGCTAAAGTACTAGTTTGATTGTGAT
This sequence comes from Hyperolius riggenbachi, assembly GCF_040937935.1. NCBI lineage: Eukaryota > Metazoa > Chordata > Amphibia > Anura > Hyperoliidae > Hyperolius > Hyperolius riggenbachi. The sequence continues at coordinate 49,178,120 of NC_090652.1, read as the reverse complement.
TATCTGTTATGACTTTTGCCTGCCTTGACTACCCTTCTGAACTCTGATCTTGTACCTCGTTATTTCTGATACTCTGTTGCCGAACCCCGGCTCGCTCCTAGACTCTGTTTCTGCCTCCTGATTTTGTACCCCGATATATCTGATACCCCGTTGCCGAACCCTGCCTGTACTTTGACTCTGCCTTTGTCTGCTGATCTTGTACTTTATCTGTCTGTGTGTTTACGACCTGGCTTGTCCGACCTCGAGAACCGACCTTACCGTTAGAGGCGGTTCCTCGCTCTGTTAGCGATCCTTCCTCCTGAGGGTCACTTTCAGATATACCTTCCTACTGTCAGTCTGACTCCTCCCGTCTTGGAGAGCTCAGGTCTGCGGAAGGAATCTGTGCAGTACTCCTTGCTGCATTGAGGCCTTGTCCTCTAAGTGTTACAGTTACACCAAACACTACACTCTACTCAGGTGAACAGAGGTTTCAGATAGTTTGTATATCGGATTATCGGTGAGACTGCAGATCACTTATAATCTGGTATATATCTGTATTTCCGGTGATACTGCAGATCACCGGTAATCAGATACTCTCTGCGCCCACCGATCGTTACAGAACGCCAGACCAAATACAAAATGGACGCAAACACTGATTGTCTGGGTGTACTTGCCACTTCGGTGGACAACATCAATCAAGTACTGGGCACCCACATGACTCTTATTGATGCCCTATCAGGGTCTGTACAAATCCTCCAGACATCAGTGGATCATGTGCGATTCTCTCCTAGCTCTGACATACGTATGCCTGTACCTGAAAGCTTTTCCGGCCACAGATCTGACTTCCGGAATTTTAGGAGTAGAGTATTGTCCTATTTTGAGTTGAGACCCCAATCTTCGGGTACTGAGACCCAGAGGGTCACGTTTATAAAGACTTTGTTGTCCGGCGACTCCCAGTCTTGGGCATATAGCCTGCCCGCCGGAGACAAAGCTCTTACCTCTGTAGAGGAATTCTTTAACGCTATGGCAGTAATTTACGACGATTCGGACCTTGCTTCGACTTCTGAGCGGAAGCTCAAGCTTTTGCGTCAAGGCGAAGGTCCGGTCGAAGATTACGCGGCCGAGTTTAGGAGGTGGTCAGTTACGGCCAGGTGGGACACTTATGCCCTATTAGATCGTTTCTTGTCAGGGCTGTCCGATGAGGTCTCTGATTTGATGTTAAGCCAGCCCGAGCCTAGAACAGTCGATGAGGCCATCTCAGCGGCCATCCGAATCGACCGCAGGCTGCGCTACCAAAAACAGACCAGGGGTAGTTCCCGTGTCAGAGGGGTATCTTACACTACGGTCCCAGTGACTCCACCTCCTACTATTGCACCTTCTCCCGTCTTGCCTCCATCCGAGCCAATACAGATTGCTCGGTCAAAATTGACCCAGGTAGAGCGAAGACGGAGAATGACCGAACAGCTGTGTCTGTACTGTGCTGAAGGGGGGCATATAGTACAAAACTGCCCTAACAAGCCGGGAAGATGCTACCGTTTAGGAGTGGTAGGGGGTAGCACCCTAGGTGCCCGGCTCATACCCTTAAACGAAAAACGTTTGCTCCTTCCCTGTATGATTACATGGGGGGACAAATCTGAAGCCACAGAAGCCTTTGTTGATTCAGGCTCCGCGGCTAACTTTATGAGTTCAGAGTTTGCAGAAAAGTTGGGCATTCCGCTCACCTCAGTAAAACCACCTATCCAGGTTACTGCTGTGGACGACTCCCCGCTGCAAAGGGACCGTCCGCTGTCTCAGACACCAGAGGTGGAAGTCACTATTGGGGTTCTGCATAATGAAAGTCTAAGTTTCTTTGTATTACACATGACCACCTCCACAATTGTTTTAGGAATGCCCTGGCTGCAGCTCCATTCGCCACAGATTAATTGGGCTACAGGACAATTAACTAGTTGGTCAGACTTCTGTTCCCAACAGTGTCTAGGGAAGGTGACTTTAGGTCAGACCAAGTTGCATGTGGAGGGGGTTCCCGAGCAATACTCCGAGTTCTCGGATGTATTCTGTCCCAAGGCTGCTGACAAGTTACCTCCTCATCGCCCTTTCGATTGCCCCATCGATCTCCGTGCCGGTTGTATGCCCCCTAGGGGTCACTTGTATAATTTGTCTGGACCAGAGAAAATAGCGATGCAGGAGTACATTCGTGACAATTTAGCCAAAGGGTTCATTCGCCCCTCCCGGTCGCCTGCAGGGGCCGGTTTCTTTTTTGTTAAGAAAAAAGACGGAGGGCTGCGACCATGCATCGACTACCGTGGCCTGAATAAAATCACGGTGAAGAATCGTTATCCGTTACCATTGATAGACGATTTATTTACGCAAGTCACGAACGCTAAGATCTTTTCAAAATTAGATCTGAGGGGTGCATACAACCTGGTCCGCATTAGAAAGGGTGATGAATGGAAGACGGCCTTCAACACTCCCGACGGGCATTGCGAGTACTTAGTGATGCCCTTCGGGTTGTGCAATGCGCCAGCCGTCTTTCAAGAATTAATCAACGAGGTATTCAGGGAGGTGTTGGGTAGATTTGTACTAGTATACCTTGACGATATACTAATCTATTCCAACAACCTCCCCGAGCACAGGGTCCACGTTAAATTTGTGTTGGACAAATTGAGGCAAAATATGCTGTATGCCAAGGTGGAGAAATGTATTTTCGAGGTGACCACTGTCACATTTTTAGGGTATGTGATCTCCACCTCAGGCCTGTCAATGGATCCTGCCAAGGTCACAGCTGTCCTGGAATGGCCACAGCCAGTGGGGTTGAAGCCCCTGCAAAGATTTTTAGGTTTTGCGAATTACTATAGGAGGTTCATAAAGGGATACTCCACGATAATTGCCCCTCTTACCAGTCTCACAAAAAAGGGGGCAGATACCAACCACTGGTCTCCTGAGGCTGTGGCAGCTTTTTCTCACTTGAAAAAATTGTTTTGCTCTGCACCCATATTGAGACACGTAGACACCTCTTACCCATTCATTGTGGAGGTTGATGCCTCAGAAGTTGGAGTAGGGGCTGTGCTGTCTCAACGCTCTGGGCTGCAGGGGAGGTTGCACCCGTGTGCCTATTTCTCTCGGAGGTTTTCACCGGCAGAGAAAAACTACGACATAGGCAACCGGGAACTTCTGGCCATTAAATTGGCATTTGAAGAATGGCGCCACTGGTAAGAAGGGGCAGAACACACGATCACGGTGTATACTGATCACAAGAATCTGGAATACATCGAGGGGGCTAAGAGACTAAGTCCCCGACAGGCCCGTTGGTCGTTATTTTTTACGAGGTTCAGATTTATTATCACATACACTCCAGGCAGCAAAAACATCAAGGCAGATGCCCTGTCCAGATGTTTCGAATTAGAGACAGCACAGCCCCCCGCTCCTGAGTCCATCATCCCGCAGAGGCTGGTGTTAGCAGCCACAGAGACCTGGGAGGATTGGACAAAGGTTTTGGGTCCCTTTCAGCAGGATGTCCCTGAGGGGAAACCGGAGGGGGTCTTGTTTATCCCACTGTTTTTTCGTCTACAGGTCTTACAAATGTTTCACGCCCATAAGAGTGCTGGTCACCCTGGTGCTGCCAGAACGCAGGATCTGATTGCCAGGTGTGCTTGGTGGCCTTCTATGGCAACAGACTGCAAGGAATATGTCAGGGAATGTGCGGTATGTGCCAAAAGTAAACCCTCCCGGCAGGCACCTGTCGGTACCTTACAGCCTTTGCCCGCCCCGAGTGAACCATGGACCCACTTGTCCATGGATTTTGTGGGTGAGCTCCCCAGGTCTGAAGGCATGTCGGTCATTTGGGTGGTAGTCGATCGCTTCAGCAAAATGGCCCATTTCGTGCCTTTGAAAGGACTCCCCTCGGCCCAAGAATTGGCTGACCTATTCATCGTCCACATTTTCCGGCTGCACGGCATTCCGGAGAACATTGTGTCCGATCGGGGAGTCCAATTTATCTCTAAATTCTGGAGGGCATTCTGCCACCAAATGGGCATGAAGCTGTCTTTCTCGTCAGGCTACCACCCACAGACGAATGGGCAGACTGAACGAATTAATCAGTCTTTAGAACAGTTTTTAAGATGTTACGTTGCGGAGGCACAGAATGGCTGGGTGAAGTTTCTGGCTTTTGCAGAATTTGCGCAGAATAATTTAAAGAGTTCTTCTTCTGGTTTTTCCCCGTTCCAGATTGTGACAGGGAGGTCGCCCAAGTTCTCCCCTTTGCCAGTTGCCTCTTCTCCATTCCCAGCGCTGGAGGATTGGCAGAGGTCACTCAGGGACAATTGGGGAATTGTTAGAGATAATTTGTAGAAAGCGTTCCAAAGTCAAAAGGGTCAAGCGGACAAGAGACGTTCCATGGAATGGAAGTTTCAGCCAGGGGATTTAGTCTGGGTGTCCACACGTCACTTGACCCTGAAGCAGCCTTCTGCCAAACTGGGCCCCAGGTTTGTGGGTCCGTTTTCTGTGACCAAAAAGATCAACAACGTCACTTATACCGTTGATCTCCCCGCCAGCATGCGTGGGGTGAGATCATTTCACGTATCCCTGCTCAAACCAGCAGTCCATGTGGGCCCTACTCCTCCTCCTCCTCCTGTCCTGGTGGATAGTCATCCTGAGTTCGAAGTAGAGAAAATTTTGGACTCTCGCATTGTCCAGAACTCGGTACAGTATCTGGTACACTGGAAGGGATATGGCATTGAGGACAGACAGTGGGTACCGGGGACTCGCATGCATGCGGATGAGTTGAGGAAAGAGTTTCATGCCTTACACCCCGAGAAGCCTGGTAGGAGTTGTCCGGAGTCCACTCCTCGGGGGGGGGGGGGGGTACTGTGATGAAACGCGGAAAAGCCGCTGTCTCTCAAGGCGAGGCGGCTGTTTCCGCGTCCAGCATGGCGTCACAACGCGGAAAAAACGCTGCATGCCGCTTAGGCAGAGCGGCGGAATCCGCATTGGAGGCGGCTCCCGCACTCAGTTCACTGGATACATTGAAAGACAGTACTGGTGTGGCTGGGACTGATAGTCCACCAAATTTCAGACTTACACGCGCGCGAGCACAGAGGCAGAGTTTAAATAGCTGTTAGAAGGGAGTCGGCTGACCAGCTGGGTCAGCTGACAAATTCCACTGCTCCCATTGGACCAGCAATTAGGGAGGTCCTGGAAAGGTCCTAGAGTATATATACTGCTGGTTGTTCACTTGCTCTTTGTCTGGCGTGCGATCACACACGTGGGAGCACCCAGATCCGTAGTCAGATCCGCAAGTGTGCCGGGACCAGCTGGAGCTGTAATCCTACACTTAGCTAGATTCTGTTGATAGCTAAAGTACTAGTTTGATTGTGATTATCTGTTATGACTTTTGCCTGCCTTGACTACCCTTCTGAACTCTGATCTTGTACCTCGATATTTCTGATACTCTGTTGCCGAACCCCGGCTCGCTCCTAGACTCTGTTTCTGCCTCCTGATTTTGTACCCCGATATATCTGATACCCCGTTGCCGAACCCTGCCTGTACTTTGACTCTGCCTTTGTCTGCTGATCTTGTACTTTATCTGTCTGTGTGTTTACGACCTGGCTTGTCCGACCTCGAGAACCGACCTTACCGTTAGAGGCGGTTCCTCGCTCTGTTAGCGATCCTTCCTCCTGAGGGTCACTTTCAGATATACCTTCCTACTGTCAGTCTGACTCCTCCCGTCTTGGAGAGCTCAGGTCTGCGGAAGGAATCTGTGCAGTACTCCTTGCTGCATTGAGGCCTTGTCCTCTAAGTGTTACAGTTACACCAAACACTACACTCTACTCAGGTGAACAGAGGTTAGTTTGTATATCGGATTATCGGTGAGACTGCAGATCACTTATAATCTGGTATATATCTGTATTTCCGGTGATACTGCAGATCACCGGTAATCAGATACTCTCTGCGCCCACCGATCGTTACAGGTAGTAACTTTGTTTTCAGAATTATAATGCGTAAATTATAGTTTTCAGATTTATTATCTTACTAATATATTGCTTTTAATATTACTAATATTTTAAGATTTTTAAGGCTATTTATTCTATTAAAAATGTATACTTTTTTATATATATTTGTAGTGAAGTATTTTACTTTAACAAATATATTATTGTTTTATGTGTGTAAGTGTGCTTGCCCAGTGGGGGTGGTTAGGGTTAGGCACCACACGGTGGGTGGTTAGGGTTAGGCACCACTAGGGGGGGGGTTAGGGTTAGGCACCACCAGGGGGATGGTTAGGGTTAGGCACAACTAGGGGGAATTAGGTTGAGGCACCACCAGGGGGGTGGTTAGGGTTAGGCACCACCAGGGGAGTGTTCAGTGTGTGAGTAGGGTTGGGTTAAGCTGTATTGTTGAATTACGTAACGATTTTTAGCATTAATATTTTTTGGCTATTATTTCCCATCTGTTTTTACAATGCCTAAAACTAACCGTCGCCAGGGTGGGGCCTAACCCTAAGCACTATCCTGGTGTTGTCTAACCCTTACCACTCCCTCTGCAGAAACACCCTTTTACACATAGAAACGATAATATCTTTAATAATGTTAAATCTGTACATGCAAACAAAATAATATGACAAAAACTATAATATTCTAGATGTGTTAAGGATATTTATTGCGGCACCCTTTTTTCTGTTTTTTTCGCCGCATTAACGATAATTGCATAAGATTCTATGGCGGAATCCTCTTCGCCCACCCTCAGCTGGCGCCCTTTTTTCCTGCTACCGGGGAAACGGTTAAGGTTAGGCATCAGGAAGGGTGTTTGTGTCAGGGGTGTAGGGTTAGCTACAGCTAGATCTAGAAAGGAGTTTCCACAAAATGCCTGGGTTTCCTTTAACACTCATGATAGGGCTCCATCTACTTTTGGGGGGCCCCAAAATAGACTGTCTGAGTCTCACTGTACAATCCTTTTGGGGTTCCTTTATTGGGGCCCCATTTCTTGTGGGTGTCCCTCTCCACCCCTCCTTCTACAGAATGTCTTGGGGTTCTAGCTGCTACACTTCTTCTGCGGTTCCCTCTACTTTTCTTATGGTGTTTTTTCCAGTGGCGTACCTAGGAAATTTGACACAAGGTGCTGAATATTTAACGACACCCCTTCCCCCCAGGTGGCGTAGCTAAGGGGCTGTGGGCCCCAATGCAAGTTTTACATTGGGGCCCCCTGAACACTCTATACATAACAATTGATACGGCACACCAAAACCTGCCAGTGGCAACTACAGTTGCCGAGGTGCAAGAAGGGGATGGGGAACAGTTTGTCATTAATCACTACTATTCAAATTATCTATAGAAGTGATTATTATGAGCACAGGACCAATAGAGAGCTAATACTGCAGTTGAGGGAGGGCCCTTTCGGGGTCCCTCTGTCCCAAGGGCCCGATGCGGTCGCTACTTCTACAACTCCTATTGCTACACCCCTGCCCCCCCCCCCCCCGAAAAAATATTGGTGGGAGGATTGACGGGTTGGGACGCTAAGCATGTCGCTGCAAATTTTGGAGGATTTGGGGGGAAAGGAGTCATCCGGATGTGGACGTAGCTAACCGTTATGAAACTCTGTACACTATACAGTGCTGCAGAAGATGTCAGTTCTATATAAATACACAATAATAAAAATAATAATAATAATATGGTAGGACATTAGACTATGACTATAGTACAATAAGATTGTGAGCGCCTCTGAGGACAGTCATAAAAGGGGAACATACGAAAGAGGGGGATGCATAGGAGGGGGGGGGAATAAAGAGGTAAAGGCACAAGACAGAGTTTATGGTGGGAGTGGAGAAATGGCAGGAAGTTCTCTCACCAGAACTACAGGCATCACCAGTGCTGTTTGGCAGGGACATGCTGTGAAAAGAAGCCACCAAAATCTGAAAAGAGGAAAGGGTCATGGGGAAGACAACAGGGTGGGAGGAAGAGCTGGGAAAAGAGATAAGATTACCTGCAATCAACCTAATCTAAATTGCCTGGAGCTTACTTCTCTGCTCACTTCAGAAGTCAGCTGTCAGCACCTGTATCACTGGCTTCTGCAACAGTAGACTGCACTGCATTATTGATTTATTACTCTGATCAGGATAAATAACCAATAGTATAGCGCACTCTGGTATTACAGCAGCTAGTGTACATGGCTACTAATGACAGGCAACTTCTGAAGCACTGAACACATCCTGCCACCTTTCCCTGCTAATGTCCCAGCTGCAGCACAGCAATAATTCTCTCTACTTATCCTGCTGCTCTGCACATTCTCTCACTTCAGGCTTTGTGTAGAGAGCGAGGAGACACATTGCCCATGGGACAGGAAGGGGGAGGGGTGCTACATCTAGTGCAGGAAGTAGTACAGCCCCCTGCACTGCCTGCTGTTATTTTCCCAAATGTTGCCCAAACTATGAAAAAAAGGTCCCCGGTGGAAGAACAGAGTGGCTGAGGCTGAGCACCACAGCAGCACCCCTAGCCATGGCTACACCCGGTGCTGTGAGCACCTGCAGCCTTATGGTAGGTATGCCACTGGTTCCTTCTATATCTCTTCTTAAGATCGCTGTACACTCCTAGGCCTCACTCTATTCTCCTGGGGTTCCCTCTATTTTCCTTATGGTGTTCCTTCTATATCTCTTCTTAAGATCGCTGTACACTCCTGGGCCTCCCAATATTCTCCAGGGGTTCCCTCTCCAATCCTTTGGGTGTTCGCTCTAATTTACTTTGGGGGTTTCCTCTATATTCCTTTTGGGGATCTCTATACACCACATGTGGGTTTCCTCTACACTCCTTCTGGAGTTCCTGGTTCACAATTTCTGGGATCACTTACCTGGCAGGGGTCCTTCCCTCCTTCCTTGTAGCCAGAACAGATCATATCACTTTTGACAAATATGGTGCTGTCATTTAATGACAACTCATTATGATACATTCTATCACATGTTTTGTGGTCAATAAGTGGAGTCATGACCTTCTGGAGAGTCCCGTTTACAGGAAGCGGTCCTAGTGGGGAACAGGAATAGTTAATATAAATTCAGTGTCATAGGCATACATCATATGTGTTAATGTGTACCGGAGGCAAACATAATAATAATAATAATAATAATAAATAAAAAAAAGAGATTCTTACATATAAAGAGGAAAGCCTCACACTTACTTTTTGGTACTTTTTTCAATTATACAGCAATAGGGGGAAAGAAAGCCCATAAACATAGCACCACTCATAAATAGTAGTAAATCATATATTCAAACATTTATATAAAGCTAATGCAAAAATTTATATTGACATATTAGAGTTTCACAGGTTAAAAACAATTAAAACCGACCACAAAGTCGTGTAAGGTAACAGCTGCATACAATCATGTTCTAATTGGTAATCAAATTTGAGGTCAAGAGAAAATCACAATATAATACAATACCATCACAAAGATTGGCCATTTGTGCCTAAATACACACGTCAATGCGCATCTACTTAGAGCACATTCAAGGTTGAACCCAGGTTCAGTAAAGTGAAGACATGCATATAAACACATACATAGTGAAAGTATCAAGTACAGTAGTCAAATTCAGCAGATAAATATAAAGTGCAAATATGTATTGTGCACCCAACAGTGGGGCTGCTATAATAAACAACCTAGGAGCAGCCTATATATAAAGTGCATAGAGAGATGAAAGGTGCAAGAAAATAGTAGGAGAAATACTTAGCCCGGGAAGACCAGGGAGGCTGGAACAGTGCAGCTGCACTGTTCCAGCCTCCCTGGGGCTTGATTCACAAAGCGGTGCTAACCTACTTAGCACGTCTTAAGTCTTTAGACGTGCTAACCAGGGTGCTAAGTAGGTTAGCACCGAATATCTGAATCAGATAATGTGGTGCTAACCTACTTAGCACCCTGGTTAGCACGTCTAAAGACTTTAGACGTGTTAAGTAGGTTAGCACCGCTTTGTGAACCAAGCCCCTGGTCTTCCCGGGCTAAGTATTTCTCCTACTATTTTCTTGCACCTTTCATCTCTCTATGCACTTTATATATAGGCTGCTTTCTTTCCCCCTATTGCTGTATATATATATATTTTGAGCCCTTGCACACTCTTTTCTTGCGTTCCTAGTGTTGCGGACACTCCATTACTTCTTTGGTACTTTTTCAATTGCTAAGTGCCGAAAAGTTAGTCTAAATAGAAGAAAAAAAAATATCTCCTAGGAGAAAACTCAGGAGAAAAAGTAAATTGCATATGAGCCCTATGGCCAGTTTTCTCCTAGGTGATATTTTTCTTAACTTAATTTCAATAAAATGCCTTTTAAAACACCAACAAGCAAGAAAATGTACAAAATAAATTTGATAGCACCTTTATGCTTTGTTCATATTATAAATCACCAGCACTATTGCTGAGCAATTTATAGAGCACTTTTCCCTGCGCTTTGCGCTTTTTTAAAGCACTTTTCTAAGTGCTTTTGCTCAGCGATTAAGATTTTCACTTCCTGGCGTCAGTCAGGAAGTAAACTCTTTGACCTGGAAATGAATAAATACATTGGCCTCAATTCACTAAGCTTTATCAAAAACTTTATCAAACGTTTGATAATTTACCTCATGAGTAAAATCTAAAGGTGGCCATACACTGGTCGATTTGCCATCAGATCGACCAACAGATAGATCCCTCTCTGATCGAATCTGATAAGAGAGGGATCCTATGGCTGCCTTTACTGCAAACAGATTGTGAATCGATTTCAGCATGAAATCGATTCACCATCTGTGAAGCTTCCGCTGCCGCCGCCCCCTGCGTACATTACCTGATCCAGCCGGCGCAAGTCCCCCGGTCTCCTCTGTCTTCTTCTCTTCTCTGGGCTCCAGCTTCACTGTACTTCCTGTCCGGGGAAGTTTAAACAGTAGAGGGCGCTCTACTGTTTAAACTTCCTTTCGGGTCAGGAAGAAGTGAAGCTTGCCGGAGCCCAGTGGAGGAGGAGCAGCGGTGACAGCGGGGATACGCGCCGGCCGGATCAGGTAATGTATTGGCGCTAGCGTTGGTCGTCGGACATTAGAATGCCGCTATCGACGCACACCCGACCCGCTGGCGTTTGATCGAAATCATCCGCACAGACAGGAACGACGGAAATCGATCGTTCAGTCAGCGTTTGTGCAACGATTTCACAGCCAATTTGATCACAGTGATCAAATCGGCTGTATAACGGCGGGAAAATCGGTTAGTGTATGGGCCCCTTTTGAATTCACTAAGGTGTAGATTTATTGAACATTTTATCAATAAAAAATGCAATAAATCTATAACACCTTAGTGAATCCAAAATTAGATTTTACTCATGACATAACTTATCAAACATTCAATAAAGTGTGCAATAAAGCTTAGTAAATTGAGGCCAATATCAATGTATTTATTCATAAAAGCGCTCAGGAAATCACTATACAAAGCACTTTTTCAAGCGCTTTTGTGATTTCCGTATACCTTCCATTGAGCCAAAGCGCTCAGAAAATGGTACATGTAGAGCATTTGAGATTTTACAGGGAAGGTTCACGGAGGAAAAAAAATGAATCAACGTACCTGGGGCTTCCTCCAGCCCGTGGCAGGCAGGACGTGCCCTCGACGCCACTCCAGTTGCTCCCGGTCTTCTCTGGTGGCGCACCCGACCTGGCCAGGCCCGGCTGCCAGGTCGGGCTCTTCTGCGCTCCAATCTGCGCCTCACGGGGGCGTGCTGACGTCATCGGCCTGCGCAGTACAGCCTGGAGGATGTCCGATGACGTCAGTGTGACGGCATGAGAGCACGTCGACGGCACGTCCTGCCTGCCACGGGCTGGAGGAAGCCCCAGGTAAGTGGATTCGTATTTTTTTTTTGTGGATACGTGGATCTTCCCTTTAAAGGGGAACTGAAGAGAGAGTTATATGGAGGCTGCCATGTTTATTTACTTTTAAGCAATACCAGTTGCCTGGCAGCCCTGCTGATCCTCTGCCTCTAATACTATTAGCCATAGCCCCTGAACAAGCATGCAGCAGATCAGGTGTTTTAGACTTTAAAGCCACATCTGACAAGACTAGCTGCATGCTTGTTTCTGGTGTTATTCAGATACTACTGCAGAGAAACAGACCAGCAGGGATGCCAGGCAACTGGTATTGATTAAAAGGAAATAAATATGGCAGCCTCCGTATACCTCTTACTTCAGTTCCCCTTTAAAGAAATTGAAACGCTCAAATGTGAACAATCTCATAGGAAAATATTGCACAAGCGCTTTTAGGGCGATTTCTAAAATCACCAGCACTTAAAAAAATTAGCAAACGCTCAAAGGGCTTGAGTCACTCACTTGAGTCACTGCTAACTCATAGCACAGCCGTGGTAGCGTTTTCGCTATTTAGGTGCCCCCAATACAGGTTAGATAAGTAAGTGCCCCCAGTATAGGTTAGATAGGTAGCTGCCCCCCAGTATAAGTTAGATAGGTAGCTGCCCCCAGTATAGGTTAGATTAGATAGCTGCCCCCCAGTATAAGTTAGATAGGTAGCTGCCCCCAGTATAGGTTAGATTAGGTAGGTGTCCCCCAGTATAGGTTAGGTAGCTGCCCCCCAGTATAGGTAATAATAGGTAGCTGCCCCCCAGTATAGGTGAGGTAGGTAGGTAGATGCCTCCCCCCCCCCCCCCAAATGGAGGGGGAAGCCACAGCTGCGGGGAGGGCAGCCCGACCTCTCCCTCCCTTCCTCTCCCCTGGCCACCCTCCGTGCTCCCCCCTCCGACTGCAGAGTGAGCACGCAGGGAAGCGCTGTACTAAACTACTCACCTCCCTGGTTCCAATCGTCGCTCACTCGCCGCCAGTCTCCTCTCTGCATAGCCAGTATACACACGCTGCTTCCTTTTTAACAGGAAGCAGCATGTGTATCAGTGTCTATGCAGAGAGGAGACCAGCAGCGAGTGAACGGTGATTGGAACCTGGGACGGAGTGAGTAGCTGTATACAGCACTTCCCTGCGCATTACTCTGCATCTGAGGGGGGAGCACGGAGGGCGGCCCGGGGAGAGGAAGGGAGGGAGAGGTCGGGCTGCCCTCCCTGCAGCTGCGGCTCCCCCCTCCATTACAGTGTCTCCATCCCAATTGCGCTCAGGGGGGCCGCACAGCCCTAGAAACGGGCCTATGGACATGTGCAGAAGGGATAAAGTAAGAAGCGTATGGGGACTGGCTGGCCTTTGCCTGTATTCTCATGCTGGTGGCAGGCAGTTGGACTGCCTTTCATGTGCCCCCTGTACTATGCAGATGTTGAGAAGTTGTCCAATCAAGATAGTTTAGTTAGGGGACAGCTTAACCACTTGATGACCCACCCTTTACCCCCCCTTAAGGACCAGCGCTGTCTTTAGTGATCTGTGCTGGGTGGGCTCTGCAGCCCCCAGCACAGATCAGGTAGCAGGCAGAGTGATCAGATTGCCCCCCCCCCTTTTTCCCCCCTATGGGGATGATGTGCAGGGGGGGGTCTGATCTCTTCTGCCTGCCTGGGTGTTGCGGGGGGGGGCACCTCAAAGCCCCCCTCCGCGGCGAAATTCCCTCCCTCCCTCTCCTCCCTGTCCCCCCTGGCGATCTGGGCTGCACAGGACGCTATCCGTCCTGTGCAGCCAGTGACAGGCTGTCCCCTGTCACATGGCGGCGATCCCCGGCCGCTGGTTGGCCGGGGATCGCCGATCTACCTTACGGCGCTGCTGCGCAGCAGTGCCGTACAATGTAAACAAAGGAGACATATGTCTCCTACGTTTACATTTAGTCTGCGAGCCGCAATCAGCGGCTCGCAGGCTATTCACGGAGACCCGCTCCGTGATCTAACAGGAAACCTTTCCTGATTAATTAGGGAGGCACATGGCGACGCATATCTGCGTCGCTGGTCCTCCAGCTACCACTTTGCCGCTGCACGGTATGAGTGTGCGGTCGGCAAGTGGTTAAAGGACCTCTGTCGCAAAAATCTTAAAATGGAAAAGAAAGGTAAACATACACAAATAAGAAGTACGTTTCTTCCAGAGTAAAATGAGCCATAAGTTACTTTTTTTCCTATGTTGCTGTCACTTACAGTAAGTAGTAGGAATCTGACATTACCGACAGATGTTGGACTAGCCCATCTTCTCATGGGTGGTTCTCTGGGTTTTCTTTATTTTTAACAGCACTTAGTGAATAGCATTTGCTCTGCCCAACTGCCAAAAAAAGTGCGCAGTGAGCGGGGAGGCTGGCCAGCATCTTTGTATAAATCATTCAGGGAATGTCTTTATAAAGAATAAAGGCCATGCTGAGAATCCCCCATGAAGAAATGGACTAGTCCAAAACCTGTCGGTAATGTCAGATTTCTACTACCTTCTGTAAGTGACAGCAACATAGGAGAAAAGTAATGTATGGCTCATTTTACTCTGGAAAAAATGTACCCTTTATGTGTATTTGTTTTAAATTTTAAGATTTCTGTGACAGTTCCTCTTTAAGCACTGACAGAATGACTAAAATAACACCTGTGTGGTGTCATCACTGAACTCTGTTTGCAGCACACAGACCATCAGCTGTTTAGCACCATTTTTCTTGCTGTGGGCACTCTATCCAGCTTTAGCGGGGACCTGAAATAGATCGATCTATAAAAAGTACAGAGTCTCTGCTCTTCCCCCAATCAAAATCTACTTCTCATGCATCAAGTAGTATATAACAATTTTATAAGCTTACCTCCAAAGGTTGTTCTACCCCAGCCAGTTACCCAGCAATCCAGACCACTAGGGAACGTGACTGAGGAAGATGGCAGGCAGATAGGCATGATGTATTCAGTGTAGTTAACAGGACTGGACAACTGTGCTAAGGAAATGTCTCCTATACTTGCCACACCGATATAATAAGGGTTTACGATAACCCTTGTTAATGTTCTGTTAACTGTGTGAGGACTGTCCACATCCAGCTGGTATAGGCCCAGATAGACCGTGTAATATGTCATATTACGCCTTTAAAAAGAAGAACAACATGATTACTCAGATGCAATTTGCTGACAGATAACTGCAGTACAACCATTTCCAAGCATTTTGATTTGTATTTCGGTAGCAATGCTTCCCTTCCACCTTGAAGGGTACCCGAGGTGACATGTAACATAATGAGATAGACATGCCTAGCACACAAATAGCTATGCTGTGTTGCTTTTTTGTTCTATCTCTGCCTGAAATAGTTAAACATCAGGTATGTAAGTGGCAGTTCCTGTCTGAGTCAATGAATCAGAATCAGAATCACTTTATTTCGCCAAGTACAGCAAGAGCTGTAATCAGAATTAATTGTGGTACACATGGCAAAGGCATAATTGGTATAATACAAGACAGACACACAACACACACACACGCAAAACGTACACTTAAAAATGCAGTAGTCAGTTCGTAACGGCCATTTACACTGCGGTGCAAAACAGGCAAATAATACTAATGATAATAATAAGGATGCAGGTAGTGGCCTCGAGTCAATTTGATGAGCCCAGGCCGGCAGCGGCGGGGACCGGCTGACAACCCAGCTAGAGTACGTTGGTATGTGGGCCAGATAGGGGGAGGTTGGAGTTCAGAAACCGAACAGCTTGGGGGAAGAAGGTGTTCATCCGCCTGGTGGTTTTGGATGGTATAGCCCTATAGCGACGGCCCAATGGGAGGAGCTTGAAGTAGTGGCTGCCTGGGTGAGCGGGGTCCCGGGAGATCATGGTGACCCTCTTCCTCATCCTGGTGGAGTGGAGGAGATCAAGAGGTAGAAGAGGAGATCCGATTATCTTCTCCGCGTCCGTTATGACTCTCTGCAGTTTGTGTTTGTCGCTGGCCGTTGCACCAGCATACCAGACAATGACTGAGGAGCAGAGGATGGATTCTATGGTGGAAGTATAGAAGCTGGTCAGTAGTTCCCTGGGCATGCCGAATCTCTTCAGTTGGCGCAGGAAGAACAGCCTCTGCTGAGATTTCTTATGGATTTTGGAGGTGTTCTGCTCCCACTTCAGATTGTTTGTTAGAGTTGTGCCGAGGAACCGCACAGATGTCACCCTAGAAACTTTGGATCCCCCAATGAGGACAGGTGGGAGGGGGGGAGGGTTTCTCCTGAAATCAGTGACTAGCTCGACAGTCTTTGCTGCGTTGAGGACTAGGTTGTTGTCCTTGCACCAGTTACATATTCTCTCTACTTTGCTGCGGTACTCCAACTCCCCGTTTCTACCAATAAGGCCGATGATAGTGGTGTCGTCTGCAAATTTGATGACTTTCACTGAGTCAACGGATGAGATGCAGTTGTTGGTATAGAGGGAGAACAGTAGAGGTGACAGAACACAGCCTTGTGGAGCCCCTGTATTGGTGGTTCGGACGCTGGAGAGGTGGTAACCGAGCTTCACCTGCTGCGTTCTGTTTGTCAGGAAGTCTTTGATCCATGCCCGAAGAGTAGGGTCAACTCCGAGCTGCGTCAGATTGGTGTTCAGGATGTCTGGGCAGATCGTGTTGAACGCTGAGCTAAAGTCAAGGAACAGGATCCTAGCATAGGAGGCAGGGCTGTCTAGATGATCGGTGATGTATGCCATGCTGGCATTGATGGCGTCCTCCACAGATCTGTTTGCCCTATATGCAAATTGCAGGGGGTCTAAAAGGGCGTCCGTGGACTTCTTCAGGTGGGCCAGGACTAACCGCTCGAGGAGCTTCATGATGTTAGAGGTTAGGGCCACTGGCCGGAAGTTATTGTGCTCGGTGCTGCCTGTTTTTTTTGGGACTGGTATAATTTTAGATCTCTTAAAGCAGGAGGGGACTGTACCGTCTGATAAGGACTGCTTAAATAAGGTGGTGAGCACCGGGGCTGGTTGGTCGGCACAGGATCGCAGGCAGATAGACGACACTCCGTCCGGGCCAGAGAATTTTCTAGGGTCTAGCTTGCGGAGGTGCCGGAGTACCTCGGATTCCAGAACAGTGACAGGAGCCAGGGGGGCGAATTCCCCGGAGGGGAGGGTCGCCGAAGCTGAAGCTGTTTGGCCCACGGGCTAGTTGGGATGCTGCTCAATGAATATTACATACTAAACTCACTGTCAGTTCCTCTCAGAGAAGCTCACCATTTTCTTCTTACAGTGATCCCTTCCAGTTCTTACAATATTTTGTCAGAACTTAAATATACCTGTTGCTGTCAGTTATATATCAACAGCTGTTAGTTACAACTGAAAGTGCAAGGTAATGTCCATGTTTCCCTATGGCACAAGTGGGCTATATTACAGTTTAACAGTGTGCTGACCAGGAAGCTGTTATGGGGTTATGGCCATTTTTAAAATGGAGGACAGAGAATTCCATTGATCACAGTGGACAAACAGGATGCATGAGAGGAGACATATATTAGATTAGTAGACTACACAGCTTCAGTATAAAAATGTGTTTGATGTCTGTTTGAAGAAATGTGTATACCATTTTTTTGATTAGCAACACTAGCAAAAATTATGTTTTATTGTTAGACTAGCGGTAGGTCTTCATCGCCGTGGGCAGGTCTAATAGGGAATACTTTGTGTACATATTTTTTTTATACTGAAGCTAATGTCCTCCTTTGCTGTACCTGTTTTGAATGAAAGTTGTGTATTTTAGTCCACATTGTGGAGCTCTGCACATCTATTGCAGGCAATCGATTCGGGTGCAGCCTCTGTTTGGAATCACTGCCAATATCTCCTGCTGTACAAAACTCATGCAAGTATATCTGTGGCTAGCTGCATCCATGTGCTTCAATTTGCATTTTACTTGTAGATTAGGGACTAGTACATAATTTGCATCTGATTTGCATTAAAGACATGTATTTAGCCCCTGTGGGGCTCAGCATGCCTATGTTTGTCTACATTTCAGTTGCAGCCTATGAGCGCTGTCATTTGTTTAATATCTTGCTAAATCTGTCTACCACTACCCAAATAATAGTTTGACCCCAAGAAACTGGAAAATCAACCACAAAATCCATTGCTATATAAGTCCAGGGTTTATCAGGTAAGGGCAGAGGCGTCTGAGCCATTAGGCAGCTATAAATTCTTGCTTAGAGCGACAGGAGGAGGGAAGGGCGACAGGAGGAGGGAAGGGCGCTTCTGCACTGAGTAGTGAGAGAATAAATGCCTTTCAAATCACTCAGGTATCAGGTTACACAGCAGCAGCAGCAGCAGTGCCTGACTCCACTCATAACTGATTCACTGACTGATTCATTCATTCATTTCCTTCAGCTCAATGATTCAAAGAACCACATCAATGAATGGGCTCGATTCACAAAGCGGTGCTAACCCAGTTAGAGACTTTAGGCATGATAACCATTGCACCACTCTGGTGAAAAGCCAGTTTAGGTGTGATAAGTTTAGGCATGATAAGTTTAGGTGTGATAAGTTTAGGCATGCTAAGTTTAGATAAGTTTAGATCGCTTGCAAAGTCCCGCACGCAAAGCAGCACCATTAAACTTTATATGAAGTGCACCAGACTTTGCTAGCGTAAAACTTTTGATCAGCTGTGCACTGCGGTGCTAACGCAGTTGGTGCTTAAACTTATCACACCTAAACTTATCACACCTAAACTTATCACACCTAAACTTATCACGCCTAAACTTATCATGCCTAAACTGAGTTTAGGCGTGATAAAGGGCTTTTCACCAGGGTGCTAACTGTTAGCACCGCTTTGTGAATCAGGCCCAATGAGTCAGTGAGAGAAGGCACTCATCCTAGTCAGGGATCCGAGTACAGCATCAGCTCCTTCCTGAGTCCTGAGATTCATTCAGTCCCTCTCTCTCTGCTACTGGTAACTGCGTGGATGTAGAGACTGTGTAGCAGCCAGGCATTGACTGCCCCCCAGGCCGCCTTTCATTCAGTGATTTAGGGTTGGTCCTGTGTCTGCTATATTCAGGTTTGTTGTTGTAAGGCAATCTAAAACACTAGGCTAGCTTATAAAAGTGCAATTCGAGGGCAGGCAAGCTGGTAAATATACAGTACACAGCATGATGCAAAGGAGGGTCCGTCGGAAAAAATCTGTCTGGTCTCTACCCATTGCTAAAATGACTGCATGTGCAGATAAGATGTTAAACAGGTTGAAAAGTTTTGACAGTTCCTAGACTCCAGGAGGGCTGCTTGCTGACTTGTGTGGGAGACTGGCAGGGACAGCAGTTCTATTACCAGCAACTAGTCTCTGTGTAATGTGGGACCGCAACACAGACAAGACAAGACAAATAACATTTATATTGCGCTTTTATCCTTGCGGACTCAAAGCGCCAGAGCAGAGCAGCAGCCACTAGGGCGCGCTCTATTGGCAGTAGCAGTGTTAGGGAGACTTGCCAAAGGTCTCCTACTGAATTAGTGCTGGCTTACTGAACAGGCAGAGCCGAGATTCGAACCCTGGTCTCCTATGTCAGAGGCAGCGCCCTTAACCATTACACCATCAGCCATCAGATAAGCTCTCTGCTCCATCTCAGGCTATTCCCAGTCTCACTCCACTCCTCAATTCTCTGGGCTATTGCACGACAAAATCGCAATAGCAATCGCTAGCAATTCACGAATGCGACTTTGTGAAGTGATTTTTGAAAGAATCGCTCCAATAAATGCTACCTGCAGCATGTTTGCGATTTAAAAAAATCACAACACTGCTGAGGGAACACCCTCATAGGGTAACATTAGCCTAGCGTTTTTCAAATCGCTGTAAATTTGAAAAGCGCTCTGAAGCCCTCTTGGTGTGCACCAGCCTCCTTCATTCACCTTTGTTTCCCTCTTTCCCTAGTGCTGGCTGGCTGTGTCTTCTTGTCATACAGGAAAGCTAAATAAAAGTGCAAACCTGGTGAGGCAACCGTTTTGATATTAGCAAATCGGATAAAAAATTTTGGGTGGAAATTTGTTGAATGTATCAATCTGAGATGTTGGGAAATCTTGGGCCAATGTGGTTGTCAGGTGCGATAATCATGGAGTGCGATAACCACGAATTATAGACAAGACGGAAACCCCGGCCGTTGTCCCTCAAAATGTATTGTGCCCCTCTGATGCCTGTACTTTTCCTGTCACACTGTTCACAGAGTGTCCTTGCTGTATTTCCGCATTGGCGCTCCACGTGATTACTGGCATATACGACATGGGGTGAGTGTGTGACATAATTTGGGCTGAGGCTGTCCTGATAACGGGCCTCTAGTCTGTGTTTCCCCCCAGGCCAGAAGGTCCCAGTCCTCCCCTGGTAGCAGCATAGTGTGTGTGTGTGTGTGTGTGTGTGTGTGTATAGTGTATGTCTACTGTGTGCTGTGTATAGTGCTCTGTGTGTGTGTATAGTGTGTATAGTGTGTGTACTGTGCGTGTCTAAAGTGTGTGTGTGTGTGTGTGTGTGTGTGTGTGTGTACTGTGTATAGTGTGTATTTTGTGTGCGGTGTGTGTGTGCGTGTATAGTGTGTGTGTACTGTGTGTATTTGTGTGTGTGTGTGTGTACTGTGTGTGTGAGTGCATGCCGCAATAAGTACATTTTATGGTGAAACGCCCTACTGCATTACAACTACTTTCTGGTGAACCCATGCCACAATAAGTGTATTTTTGGGTGAAACGCTGCTGCATTATGATTTTCGGGGGTCTTGGGGGTGGGGTTCACCACAGGAGTGGTGTTCACCACGAGGGGTGGGGGGTATGGGACTGGGGGCAATCACGGGGGGGGGGGGGGGGGGGGCAACAGGATTTTTCGCCTGGAGTGACGAAATGGCTAGAGACGCCCCTGGGTAAGGGTAATGGTAGCAGGGTACCTTGGGGTGTGACCCGTGCAACCTTACTATGGGCACAGACCGAACATGAATTAACAAAAGCAGCAACATCCTTACTGAGAGAGGGCCACCAAACATATCTTCTAAGAAGATCAGCAGTTTTTTTTAACCCCAGGATGACCTGCAGATTTATCCTCATGAAATTGTTTACAGACCAGTTCCCTATAATCACAAGGAATAAACAATTTTTCAGGTAGTTTATTCTGAGGGGCCTGATCTTGCATTTTGGACAATTGGATGGATAGGTCAGGTGACAATTTATAAGCGGAAATTATGCATTTTTTTTAGGAATTACAGGTACAGGATCCATACTGTAATTTTCTTTCTCAAAACATCTTGACAAGGCATCAGCCTTAATGTTTTTTGAACCAGGTTTATAGGTGATAATAAAATTGAACCTGGAGAAGAACAATGCCCAGTGGGCTTGTCGAGAATTTAATCTCTTGGCATTTTCAATATATTCAAGGTTCTTGTGATCAGTATAAATTGTCACCGGATTCTCTGCATTTTCCAACCAATGTCTCCACTCTTCCAAGGCTAATTTAACAGCCAATAATTCTCTATTTCCAATGTCATAATTTTCTCTGCTGGAGAGAATTGTTGAGAGAAAAATGCACAGGGAAGTAGTTGCTCAGGGTTACCAGAGAACTGTGATAACACTGCCCCAACTCCCAACTCATACGAATCAACCTCAACAATGAAAGGTCTCTTGATATGAGGGTGAACTAACACAGAAGCGGAAAAAAAGCCTGTTTAAACCCCGCAAATGCCAGAACAGCTATAGAACTCCAAACGGAAGGATCTGCCCCCTTTTTTGTAAGATCAGTGAGTGGAGCAACCTTGGCAGAGAAATTACTAATAAACTTTCTGTGAAAATTTGCAAAGCCTAAAAAATGTTGCAAAGTTTTAAGGCTGTCAGGCTGAAGCCATTCTAACACCGCTTTGACTTTCTCCTCATCCATAGCCAGAAATCACATTATCCAGAAATATGACTTGTTTTACCTCACAAATGAATTTTTCCAATTTTTCCAACTTAGCATATAAGCGGTTCTCTCTCAACTTAGTTAATACTTTTTTTCACATGAATACGATGTTCAGATACCGAAGAGGAAAAAAATCAATATATCGTCAAGGTGAATGACCATAAATTTCCCAAGGTACTCACGAAATACATTGTTAACAAAATCCTGGAATACAGCAGGAGCATTACACAACTGAAAAGGCATGACCAAATACGCATAGTGACCATCTTTAGTATAAAAAGAAGTGTTCCACTCATCACCCTCTTTGATGCGAATGAGATTGTAAGCACCTCTAAGATCCAATTTGGAAAAAATCTTAGCACCCACAACTTGCGAAAACAGATCGATCAAAGGCAATGGATATCGATTTTTCACAGTAATTCTGTTTAAACCCCTATAATCAATACAGGGTCTAAGACCACCATCTTTCTTTTCCACAAAAAAAAGAACCCTGCACCAGCTGGTGAGGAAGAGGTTCTGATGAACTCTTTCTGTAAGTTTTCCTGAATATACTCCCTCATGGCCTTCTACTCTGGACCGGTCAGATTATACAGACGACCACAAGGGGGCATACTACCAGAGTGTAGATCAATAGCACAATCACAAGGCCTATGAGGTGGTAATTTGTCTGCAGCCTGTGGAGAAAAAAACATCTAAAAACTCTTAATAGACATAAGGCAATTTTTGTTCAACAAGCTTGGTACAACATACCACAATTCTTTGTAGACACTCTTTTTCACATTGGGCAGACCAACTGATCAACTGACCAGTCTGGCAAGTTTAAACAATAGAACTTCATAATTTCAAAATGTAAGACTCCTACTTGTATGATGACTTCAGAAGTCAACTGTAACCCTTGACCTAGTTGTAACACTGAATCATCAACAGCAGTAATGTGTATCGATTCAGACACTGCAGTTGCCTGAATGGATAACTTCTCAGCTACCGCAATATCCATGAAATTGCCCACAGCACCACAATTGACAAAGGCCTGGCAACTGTGCACAATTTCTCCTCTGAAAACAGAGACTGGTAACATAATGAGATTGTTTTCCTGAGAGAAACACTGACCGCCTAACTGAGTTCTCTCAACCTCAGTTAAGCGTTGTAGTTTTCCGAGCTCTTCTTTTTTTTTTTTTTATTGGAACAAGATTGGAGAACATGTTCAGATTCACCACAATAGAAAGATAATCTTTCTACTCTCCTACAATTTCTTTCTACATAAGAGTTTAGAAACACCTAACCGCATAAGTTCAGGCTCAGGAATTGGAGAAATTGGAGGCAGTGATGGTTTTGGAGGAATCCAGTCAGGTTTTTGATATACCAGTTTCTCCAATCGTCTTTCTCTGAGACATCTGTCAATCTTAATGGCAAGTCTAATACATTCCTTCAAGGTACTTGGAACCCCTACTCGAGCTATTTAATCTTTGAGTTGTTCAGAAACTCCCAATCTGAACTGTTTTTTTAAAGGAGTATAGTTTCAAATGGAACAGCACCAATGGGTTAGTGTTGATGTGCAGTGATCGCCCCTGGAGTGCACAGGGATATCCAAGCAAATAAGTTCTCAGCATCTGCACCATCTAAAATCTTCTTTTTATTGAAAACTCTTTAAAAGCATCTTACAAGGCATAAAATGTGTGTGTTACACCGCCATTCACACACACGTTTTATGCCTTGTAAGAAGCTTTTAAAGGGAACCAGAGAAGAAGCACCCTTGTGTATTTTACAATATATATCAGTAAGAACATTAGAGAAAACACTTACCATGCTCTCTGTTTCATCCTCACTGCTAAAAGTGTCTGTTATTAGCTGTGATAAGAATCCCGGACTGAGCATTCAGTCTGGCTTTGCAGGGAATAATTATAGCTGAGTCATTATAGCAGAGCCACAAGGGGGCAGGCTTGGGTTTGAAAAGACACCAGAGAAGACAGACTCAGCTATAATCTTTCCGTAGCAAAGCTAGACTGAGTGCTCAGTCTGTGTTTCTTATCAGAGTTGATAACAGTCAGGTTAAACAGAGAACAATGAAACAAAGAGCAGATTAGGTGCTTACTGTCATGTTCCCACTCATTTATAAGGTAAAATACATGAGGGTGCTTCGTCTCTGGTTCTCTTTAAAGAGTTATCAATAAAAAGAAGATTTTAGATGGTGCGGATCCTGAGAATTTAACTGTTTTTTTTAGAGGAGTATCTGCAGCCCAACCTCTAAATTCCGTAGCGTATTTTTCTACTGGACACTCTCCTTGCCGTAAGGCCCTAAGGGCTGTTTCTGCTGTAGCTTCTGTTCCAGGGTTATCATACAGTTCAGATAAAGCTTCAAACAAGGTAGTGGTATTAGTAAGTGCAACATGCTGTTCAGGGCCGGATTACTGACCAGGCAACAGAAGCAGTAGCTTCGGGCCCCATTCAGAGTCAAAGGGGCCCCATCAGCACATAATCCAGCCCTCGCCATCCTGTCAAAGGACGCCGCCCGCTGCTAACTGTCTTCAGAGCTGGGCTCTCCTCCTGGGTCCCTCTCCTGCTTCTGTGCGCTCTGCTGCTGCCCGCTCCTCCCTCCCTTCCCACAGAGAACCACAGCTGCAGCGGGCAGGAATGATAGCAGCAGATGACAAACGCCCACTCACCTATCCGTGATAAAAGCGATAGAGGTCCCATCATCCGAAACCCATCTGTCTCCTCTACAGTGCCGCCGCGTGCTCTGAACTTCCTGATTCTCAGATCAGACAGGAAGTAGGAAGTAGTAATAGTAGTAGTAACAGAGCAGTGGCACTCTAGTGGAGACAGATGGGTTCCAGATGACGGAACCTCTATTGCTTGGATCGCAATAGGTGAATGCGAGTCATCTGGTGCTGTAATTTCCCCCCACTGTGGCTGCCCTTCTTTGCAGGACAACTGTATTCACGGGGGTGGAGGCTGCATGGTGGATGTGGCTGTCTAGTTTGGGAGGAAATTGGTTGTTCGGTGGTGGTGATAGGGGTTATACAATTCTGTCTGGGGGGGCGGCTTCCAGGTTGGCGGTGTCCAGAGCTTTCTGTTATTGCCAGGCTGGAGATGCAGGGGGAAAGTGCTGCTGCTGTGATTTCTGGCACCCCCTTTACAGGGGTTCCCTGAGTGACAACGACCCAGCCATTCATCTCTCCCTCTGCATGTTGGCGCTGCTATTCCGTGCATTGTGCACCCGCAGAGGAAAGCGGGCTGTTGCCCATAGCAACCAGTAGAGCAGCTGCCCCGGTGTGTCCGGCATGTTACTGTGCACACAGCAGCTGCATCTGCGTGTATCAAAAAAGGGCGCCTGGAAAAAAGGGCAGAAATTGTAAGTTTTAGGGCTGGTTCACACGGGCGTCTGCTGAGCTTTTGCTTGGCATTGCGTTCAAACGCCAGCGTTTAAACGCCAGCGTTTAAAAGCTAGCTTTTGAAGGCTTTTGACTGCCTCTGAAAGCAGCATGTTGCTTTTGAGACTAGACGCAATGCTGGGATCTACTGCCAGGCTTTCATGAAAGCCTGCAAAAGCCAGCTCTAAACGCTCCCATTCACTTGCATGGGATGGCAGTAGATCCCAAAAAACGCTGCGTCTGAAACGCTGCGTTAAACGCCACAAAAACGCCCGTCTGAACCAGCCCTTAATGCAAAACCATATTTTTCGTTTAAGAGGTTGTAAACGAAAATTTAGTGCTAAATAGGTTAAATAAACGGAAATGAAATGGCAAAATACCGTCTAACAACAAATGAATTCTGAAAAGAAACGTCAAATAGCGTCTATAACAAAAACGATATTTACACTTGTATTAAGCATAGCAATGCAATGGTAGGTTTTACAAATATTTTACTGTAATTATACCTAACTGTAGGCTCACACAGATCGCTCCCTATCCCTTTCCCTAACCCCTAGACCCCCTCTTTGTTTAAAAATACATAATTTAATAAATTGTATATATTACATATATTGTGCTGTAACTATACTTAACCTTACTCTCACACAGAGCCCTCCCTGTACCTATCCCTAACCTCTAGACCCCCCTGGTGGTGCCTAACCCTAAGACCCCCCTGGTGGTGCCTAACCCTAAGACCCCCCTGGTGGTGCCTAACCCTAAGACCCCTCCTGGTGGTGCCTAACCCTAAGACCCCCTGGTGGTGCCTAACCCTAAGACCCCCTGGTGGTGCCTAACCCTAAGACCCCCCTGGTGGTGCCTAACCCTAAGACCCCCCTGGTGGTGCCTAACCCTAAGACCCCCCTGGTGGTGCCTAACCCTAAGACCCCCCTGGTGGTGCCTAACCCTAAGACCCCCCTGGTGGTGCCTAACCCTAAGACCCCCCTGGTGGTGCCTAACCCTAAGACCTCCCTGGTGGTGCCTAACCCTAAGACCCTCCACTGGTGGTGCCTTACCCTAAGACCCCCCTAGTGGTGCCTAACCCTAAGACCCCCTAGTGGTGCCTAACCCTAAGACCCCCTGGTGGTGCCTAACCCTAAGGCCCCCCTGGTGGTGCCTAACCCTAAGACCCCCCTGGTGGTGCCTAACCCTAAGACCCCCCTGGTGGTGCCTAACCCTAAAACCCCCCTGGGGGTGCCTAACCCTAAGACCCCCCTGGTGGTGGCTAAACCTAAGCACCCCCCTAGTGGTGCCTAACCCTAACTACCCCCTGGTTACGTATATTATACTGTAACTATACCTAACCCTCCCTGTACCTATCCCTAACCCCTAGACCCCCCTGGTAATGCCTAAACCTAACCATCCCCACCGTACAAACACCCTAAACACATATAAACAATAATATATTTAATCCTTAATATACTTCTCTACAAATAACATGAATAAAATAATTTATATATTTGTAATAGAATAAATAGCCTTAAAATAGCCTTAAAATCACGTATACATTAATATTATAAATAGAGAAAAGTATATCTAAATATATACAATATAATAGATAGCCTTACAATCATGTACGCATTCGAAATCTTAAAATAACAGTAATATTAAAAGCGATATTTTAGTAACTACAGTATAATCAACGCATTATAAGTGTAAAAACAAAGTTAATACCAAAAGCGATGTATTTCTAATACAATAAGGTTGAAAACGGTATTTAACCATTACACATATGAAAGCAAATGTTTAAATGATCAAAGAAGTGTAAACGAAAATTTAGTTGTTATACTTTTGTAAGTGAAATTTAAAAACTAAAAAAATAAGTAAAAACTGATATAAGCGAAATTTAAAAATGAAAAAATAAGTATAACACAAACTCAAAACGAACTTGTAAACGATATTTGTTATAAACCTTATTTTGTAAACGAAAACTTAACACGATCCCTGTAACCGCTATTTCTCGGGCGCCCTTTTTTCCTGTCGGGCGCCGAATAGTCGATATTTTGCATTGCAGTCTATGGCGGTGCCCTTTTTGTCCACTATCCCTGTGCGCCCTTTTTTACTAGCACCGCTGCATCTTCCCATTCTAATATGGGGAAGTGGGGGGCCCAAATCAGTTACTTTGCTTAGGGCCCCATTTAGCCTTAATCAGGCTCTGATGCTGTTGATCAACTAATCGTAAAGCCCAGGACTGGGGTTCACCTTGTAACAAAGATATTATGGCTCCAACTCTAGTAGTCTCACTGGCATATGTTCTAGGCATCAGGGAAAAATGCAGATGGCAAGCATTTTTTAAAAAGTCTAAACTTAGACCTATCTCCATTAAACCTGTCAGGCAATGGTAATCTTGGTTCAGGCTGATTCAACGGAACTGAAATAGATTCTGCAGGAGGACTAGCAGCATGCACTGGAACAGCCTGGGAAGTATCAAGAGTGGACAGTAGTTCAATTTGTAAATGTTTTCTTTGGATTTCTTCCACAGAAACTTTAAGTTGAGATACCATTTCACAAAGTACCTCCATTTGTGAATGCCTGCATTAGCGTTCAATTTGAAAAGGGGATTTCTGGCCGTGATACTGTCAGGCTTGTCTGGTCAATAACCACAGTTCAGACTGTATGCCCATATGACTGACCCAGAGCCCAGCCTATGGCTATCCAGATGAGTGAATCTAGAGACAGGAACTCCAGGAAGCAGTAAGCAGGTCCAAGATAGGAACTTTCCATAGGTATCATAGTCAAGACAGGCCAAAGTCAGCCCAGACAGGGTTCATGCAATCTGTGTCCAAGCAAGAGTCAATCCAAGCAGCAAACAAAGCGTAGTCCAGGTTCAAGGCAAGGTTGGCAAATGGAATCCAGCAGGTAAGCATGGTCAGTTCAAGGCAATGGTCGGCAACAGGAATCAAGCAGAGGTTAATCGTGGTCAAGGTACAAGGCAAAAGTCGGCAACAGGAATCAAGCAAGATAGTGAGCGCTACCCAGCAACAAGTCAAAGGTAAATGCAATCACGTTCACGAGCACTCATCAGGTTTAAATACTAGAACTAACCAATTAACAAAAGGCAGAATTGAAAACAAACCAATAGTAGTTCAGCGTGTCAGCTAATCAGCTGACATGCTAGCCTGCATGTGAGAGTTACTGTTTACATCAGAGGAGCGATTGCACGCGAAAATGTGCAAGAAAACTTTAGCGCGGCCGTGATATGAGTTATCATAGTTTAGTGAGTCAAGCTTCTTGTCATAAAATCCCTATCATAGTTTAGTGAGTCAAGCTTCTTGTCATAAAATCCCTTTTATGCCACCAACAAGAAAAAAAACACTCAACATGATTTTGATAATACTTATTCTTTACATTT
This sequence comes from Hyperolius riggenbachi, assembly GCF_040937935.1. NCBI lineage: Eukaryota > Metazoa > Chordata > Amphibia > Anura > Hyperoliidae > Hyperolius > Hyperolius riggenbachi. The sequence goes on along the minus strand of NC_090652.1, from coordinate 49,149,682 downwards.
TTGGTACTTTTTAGATTACAAAATGCTGAAAGAATATTTTAAAAAGAAGTTGAAAAATTATCTCCTAGGAGAAAACGTTAATTGCATATTGGCCGTGGTGTCTAATTGGTGCAGCCCACATCTTGGCGATTTCCTGATTACTTGGTTGGCAGTCCTTGTCGCAATACATCCTTGTGAGTACTACTCTTCACTACCACCCTTTGCTTTGCTTTTGTGTGCTGCTTTTCCTCAGGTGGTCATCCCATTGCAGTTTGTGCTTTTTCATCATGTGCCTTCGTAAGGCAGTTGTCCCTACATGGGTCTTGGTCTTTCCATGGCTCAATTTTCGGTGGCATAGAGTACAGATGGCATCGCTCTCATCTGAGGCAGACACACAAAAAAATTTCCCCACCGCTGAACCCTGGGATGATGACACTTTGGTGGCTGCCGACTGAGTGTTAAGTGGGGTGCCAGAATCAGAGCAGGAGGGGAAAGATATGCCACGGTTTTGTGCGGAAGCTGAGGAAGATGAGGTGTTCTAGTTTAAATAGTCAACTACGTCCTGACAATCTTGGGAGTTGATGGGGGTCACACAGGTGCAGTGAAAAGGTAGGTGCTGAATGTGCTGGGCCTGGCACAGTATAGCAATTAGCATGGATCAGCTGCGACAGACAGGGCTGTTCGGTCACGAACGCGAATTCGCGTTGTTCGCGTTTGAACCGTTCGGGCCATCTCTATTCTTGGTCTCCTGCTGTTCTCAATTTACACCACCTCCATCGGAAAACTCATCTCCTCTCTGGGTTTCA